>NW_013665759.1:887961-917461 GCF_000517525.1 Limulus polyphemus
GGTATGGGTATTAAAAACTTTAATTAAAATAATGTACAAGAACAACGTTTCGACCTTCTTAGGTCATCTTCAGGTTAACCTAAGATGACCTTAAAAGGTCGAGACGTTGTTCTTGTACATTATTTTAATTAAAGTTTTTAATACTCATACCAGCCGTCTCTGCTATACATTTAAAATAACCTTTAAGAACCATTTCCTGTGTGCTACAAATCACTTTTGTTAAGCCTTAAAAGCCTCATTGACTTCGACAGCGTAGATATCAACGCCTCTACAGTATATCAGTTGCACTGGTGTTAATTTCGGATACACGTTTTTGTTGCTACAGTTTATTCTAGTTGATGAGTCCTGGTATCCAATGAAAGGTCTCAAAGACAGTCACTTGTGGTATTTAAATGATAGAGCAGAAAATATATCTTTGACTTTAAATCCTTATTGGGCTACTTAAAAGAGGATTATAAAAAAAACAACAACATCTGTTATCACATGATTTTAATGGTTTTAATCATAATTTAGCTAGGTTATGTGCTTTACGTAATTGTATAATTAGGTGTAATTATTTTGATATTTTTTGATGTTGTTGAATTAAGAACCAATGTAAGAGTTTATAATAGACTTGTAACGTATGTTTAAGCTCACATCCAACAGAATCTTTATTTATACAGCTTCTATTTATCTACTGAAAGAACCACAATAATTCAGTTTATAGAAATGTCTCGTGTTTTCATGTTTAGTGTAAACGTAATGGGTTGTAAGGCATTGGCAGTTATCAAATTATTTGTAGTAAATAATAAATATAGAATATAAAATAAGAAGTTGGAAGTGATATATCTTGATTATTTTCTGTCAAATATTCGCAACTTAAACCTATAATAATTAAATAATAACTATGATAAAACTAAATGAGAAAAAGAACATGGTACAGGAATATCTCAAGGTAGTCTATTTAAGTATCTCTATTAGTAGCTAAAATGAATGCCACTATGTGTTTTTCGGTATATAGACGATATATTTTAAATAGTTTCTCTGTGTATGTGAGTTATATTATAAATGGTTTCTATGTGTATATACGCTATATTATATGTAGTTGATCTGTGTCTGTGCGATATATTATAGATAGTTTATATATGTATATACACTATATCATAAATAGTTTTTATGTGTATATACACTATATTATATGTAGTTTCTCTGTGTAAGTGCGTTATATTATATGTAGTTTTCTTTGTATATGTATATATCATGAACCACTATAGTGGTTCATAATAGGGATCGCACATGAATTTGCTCAAAACTGTAATAAAACATTCCGGCAAAAACCACCTTAAAAAGCAGATTTATTCTTGAAACTACACTCAAAATCTACTTTTCCAATAGTTAAGACCACCCAAACATTGATATTAAGCAAAATAAGTGATTTCACGATTGTAGACAAAATCAAAATTTGCCCATTTGTTCATATTATTATTAATATTTTTGTTTCACAAGCCTATAGTAAAATCGGCTGGGTATTGTGCTCCAAAACCTAGACAGATATACTATATAGAACGCTGCCAATGACCTATTTAAAAATTGATTATTTTTCATTGAAGGTATATTTACGTGGCTATAAACACGTAATAGTTGTGATGTTCCTATCAGCGGCAGCCTTTGTACTCGACATGTGTTTACACGAAATCTCAGGTACAAAGCCACATGACTCAGTAAATAATTACTTTAAACGGACCAAAGCTATATTTAAAGCTATATTTTAGATGTCTTTGTTTTATTTGAAAAGGCTGCTTAATGGAGCTTGTGTCTTACACTCAGCATATATTTACCCATTGATGTGCATTAACAAAGCCAACATACAAGATAATTAAAAATTTAAAATTTAAAATCTACAAATAGGGATCGTAAAAAAAGTAAGCAAGCAAGGTTGGAGATATACTGTTGACAGTTTGCTCAAACTACAAATCCCTGTTATGACTCTACTATAAACTTATTGCAAGTGATGTCTACTGTAATGTGGGATCACACAGGAATTTTTCAAAAACTGAGAGAGTAGTTTTAAACTTAATTCCATCTCTTTAATTTTGTCGTGCTGCGAAACTTTTCTAAGTCCTTCACTTTCCGCCATCAAAAAATCCAGTGTTTTCCTAGCGTGCGCGTCAGTTGGAAACTACAACTCGTGCATTTTCTAGCACATTAATTGGAAACTGCCACATGAAAGGTTCCTTCCATATCGTTACTCGAATCGCTATTGTTCATCTTTACTCGAGTTTGCTGTCTCTACGTGGATTTCCGCGACAATATTCCAACAAGTTTTTAAGTGAACGATTACCATAGTAGATTTCCCTACTCAGACGACGATTGCGATTATTTCCACTGTTTCTCATACTTAGCTGAAGTCGTGAGTGTGTATTATATATATATGTCATTCAACAGCCTGCTGTGCACAAGTGTTTGCTAGACTAAGGCGACACAATAATGCATGCAAGATTGACAACAGCGACATACTTAATGTAAGACACCAATTATTGACATTTACAAGCGCTACCTTAACATCAACTACTAAAAAATAACAATAGCTATATGAAATAGTGCTATATGCAGTGATAATAAATACTGATATGCGCCATTTAGACCGAACAAGGTAAGCATGTTACTGAGTCTGCTTACATTGCATTAATCTGTGCTGTATCATCTTAGAAGAAACATTATTCCATTCTGATAAGATTGATTTACTGCTGCTCGTCTTTTGTTACATTACACTGTGACATCGATGGAAGCCGATTATTCGATCTGTGATGATACAATATTTGCCTTCAAAAGGACCCTTTGAGAACAACTTTACATTTTGTTTGTTGCAGCTGTATACCAGTACATGTGTTTATTCTTTGTTGTACATTTGTTATTTATTTTGAATAAGTTCAGTGTGATGGTTGGATGGAAGAAAAGCCAATGCAGCAGTAAACTGTTGAAAAACGCCTAACATTGAACTGAACGCATATGCATTTATGTAGCTTAAAATTTATTCTCCATAAACAGACATAAAAACTTAAGAAACAAGATTAGTAAAAAATTGTTAACTTAAAAAGGGGAAATAGGGATTGTCAACTATGAACAGAAACAAGTTAAATCAAAATGCAAATATTATATTTTCAAGCCTACAACTAGGGATTCCAAAGTTAGGTAAACAAACAAGGCTGAAAATAATGTCTACACTATTTTCTCAAGCTACAAATCCCTGTAATGACTCTACTAAAATTAACAAGTACTGTAGACATGGAGCCAAAATAGGGGTCTGTAGGCCTATTTTACTTGACTCAGTTGATAACCCTATGCTGAATTATGTTATGTTTCGTCCTAAATAAATAAGTCATTTCTGTTTAATCTAGGAGAACCTTTGAGTGACCTAACTGACAACAGGAGTTCCTTACCAACATGGAAGCAGAGACACTTGTCTAAAGAGGGAATGTACCAGGCTACGCCGGTGCCTTGGAACCCATTTAATGGTTGGTGCATGGATGGTTATTTAAATCTACAATTATCCAAAAATATCATCATATCTAATTAGACTGTGTTATCGGTGTATACCATTTAGCTAAACTAATATATTTGTAACGTAGACATTGTCTCTAATTCATGTCAGAGTACTGTATTATGAAAACGACAATAATTTTACATTGATTGAAGTTAACTAAAGATATATAATTATAGAGAAACAATGCGATATGCTTGTAGCAGCAAACACACGTTAGTTTAAATTAACTTACCATGTTTTTAACATTGCCTAATAATTACTCTTGATGATTACTGATAATGAAAAACACAGAAACAGATATGTCAGCTAGGAACTGTAAAAGTATGTTTCTGTCAAGTATTAAATATCCCAAAAGTATAAATACTGGTTACCTTCTTTACAGAATCTTCTGAATATTCCAAAGATGGAGGACTTATGTGTTCAACTTTTGTACAGGATGGAGTTTTGGGAAAAACGTGTCTGCTGGGAACTGAAACTGATTGTTTCCAGAAAGAGGAAACTATTTACTGCAACGGTCCTCTCCAACCTGGGACAAATTATGGGTAGGTACATATAGTCCTGAAGTAGACACAAAAAAGTCGTTTTTCGATGTTTGAAACTTAGCTGCATTTTTATTGGAATAATTATATGACTAATAGGTAAAGATAAATGTGTGCAGTGTACTAAAACTACTCTTTAAACGAGTTTCTTTGTATATGTACAACTTGAAATAGAAATGTTTATTAGGCTAATTAATAACGATGTGTTTAAAGCTATTATCTGTGTCACTTCGTTACATCTCTAAACCTCAAAAATATTATACTAGTTTCATACGACTTCAGATACGAATAAAAACATATACATCGTTCGAATAAATTTCGGAGTAAGAGTTAAGCACTTTTCCGTGTTTAATAACTAATATACCATCATTTTAGATACAGTTTGGTTTGAGTTAAGCACAAAGCTACACAATGGGCTATCTGTGCTCTGTCAACCACGGGTATCGAAACCCGGTTTCTAGCGTTGTAAGTCTGCATTGGGGGACATCATTTTAGAAGAAATCAATACGAGCCTATATATGCTGTTTCCAATTTGGTGGTTAGTGCGCTCGACTCGCAATCTGTGGGTCGCATGCTTGTCAACGAAAATACTCGCCCCTTTAGCCTAAGGGGCGTTAAAATGTAACAGTCAATATCATTTTTGTTGGTCAAGAGCAGCCAACAGTTAGCGATGGGTGGTGTTGACTAGCTGCCTTCCCTCTAGTCTAGCACTTTTAATTTATGGACGGCGTGCGCATATAACTTTGAGTAGTTTTCTATGAAATTTAAACAAACAAATAAACTGTTTCTAACACTTTGCAAACTTTAGCAGTGACTTTTATACATTAGTTACGAAATCTGATGAAGATAAAGAAATGGAAGTATATATTTGCTCAAGATAAAGGTTGTGGTTGTTGGTGTTTTTTCATTAAGATTTAAGGCAGACATTAGTATATTAAAACATAAATGAAGGCAGAAGTTAACACGTGAATGAAGGATATATAAACATGTGCATGATTCCAGTAGAGTGTGATAGCATGATAACGCTAACTGTACCATGAAATGAGTGTTTACTATTAAGGTGAATTTCATCTAAAACCTAAGCTGAATTGTTTTAAAACTTTCCTGGGGTTAAGTTCTGTTTAAACCACCCACCCCACCATCTCACCCCCCACACATACTTAAGGACTTCAGGCAAAACTAATTCTTACTATTTTTGATGTTTTAGTCTGAGTGTAGCCTTATTTCATAAAATATGTTTTGATGAGACAATCTTCCTGGAAAATGCCAGGCACTCTTTCACTAAAATTAGTTCCACCTTAGAGAGCACAAAGAGAAAACTATGGCTTTGCGTCCCGTATAACAAGCATAAGTTTCTTAGAATCCTTAACTAGAAAATACGAGAAAGACGAAATAAATATTAATAATCCTTTTATTCCTAATAATGCCGAGTACCTAGAAGATAACTGTGCAAGTGAAAACATTTTGTCAAGATATGTTTAAAAGAAACCAAAACAGTTATTGAAACCAATAAAACAAATCCACGGAAAGTTTCAGTGAATTTCACTCTTACAAATATATTTACTAGAAAACTGTTATTTTCACTTTAAAAAAATCATTTCATGAGTTTTGACTATGCCCTATTTTATCATTTAAATCTTAACATAAAACACCTTATTGGGTAATTCAACATGATCTAAACTCTTTTCTGAGAAACCGTCTTGACTTAGACAAGTAGATTGTTTGTCTTAAAGTTATAACAAGTTAAATACACTAAGAATCTAATTACAGGAAGCTTAAGGAACTCAACCTTACTTCTCCTCCAAATGAGTGAAATTATCTGACGACCAATAAATATATAAACATAAGCCAATGAGAAAGATGTGAGGACATTAAATTTCATTTGATTCATTCCTAGTCAGACTCTGTTTCTATTCGGCAGAAAAAATTCGATAATAACCAACGGGAAAACCTATTTCAATTAAACCTTTCATTCAAAAAACATCAAATTAAAATCGCTTTCATTTTAATCACAATACTTAAGTAAAAAATCATAATTATTCCATCAACCAATTTTTTCACACTTTTCTTGGTTTCTGTAATTTATTACGAGATTGTGTATTGTGATAGTTTCATAACTAGTATTAAACGGATATGAACAATATACGGTGTAAGCTGGCTCATATTTCAGTCATCCAAACACGTATATATATGCATCTTTCTTAACAAACCAACCGAGACAAATGTATCACAGCAGATAATCAACAAATACTTGGCAGTTACGAAAATGTTCTCTGAATAAGAAAATTTAGATGTAAAGATAACGCCACTAATGTAATTGACATAAAGTGGTCACGGAGCATGTTTCTTGTTTTGATATTTGATTGTTCCCCCATCTGGCCTTGATAACTGCTTAAAATCGCACTGTCATAGAGTGCACGAGGGATTGAATGTAGGCAGGAGTGACTTCATGGTGCCACAAGTGGATTAGGGCTTCCTGAAGTTTCAAGTAACCCACGTGCGCATAAGGTGATGTTCAGGTTAAAAATTTCAATTCCATATAGATTTATTTGTTTGTTTGTTTTGGAATAAGACCACATTGAGCTCTCTGCTGTGTCCATCGCGGAGAATCAAACACCTGATGTTAGCGTTGTACGTCTGTAAACTTACTACTGTCTCACTGGGAGAACTTTCATATAGAACTATCTTTGGTAATACTTAATCAAATTACATTAGCTATTTCAGTTGCTTAAAATACTTTGTAAATACGTATGTGAAATTTGTATACACTCAAGTAATTCTCAATATTAGTTTCAAAATGTGGTTTATAGATGTGGAACAAACAACGTTTTTACTAGCTAGTTTGTACATGTGCTTCGAATATCTGATCCTAACTAATCGTTTCAAACTAAAGATAAGTTTAAAAAAAATTTAATTAAATTTCTACCAATATTTCGTTTGAATCACAAATAACGTAAGTTTTATTACATCTATTTTCAAGAAGAATTTTTTTGTATATAAGTCTATAACTAAATACTGAAATGACAAATTTTCTTGGAAGTCTTTAAAGAATGTTTTTTTTCTTGTCAACAAGATATAAAAAACATCTATACTATTATAGGATCAAATTGAGAGGTTATACTCGGAAGGGATACTCTGAGACCTATCCTCTTTTTATTCAAACAGGTGAGTTATATTTCAAGTTTACTTTGGTCAGTCGAACATTTATATATATATATATAAAGATTTAATTCACTGATAATAAAAACTTATAGCTTCAACAGTGGAAAAAACTTGCCTATTAAATCGGCGAAATGTTTAATTAGAATCATCATGCTTAAGAAGTCGGTGTATTAGTCGTCAACCAGCTTCATATTTTATTAATAATTTTAATTAACCCTAATTGTACTGCAATTCAGTGGTTGTTAATAAGTGTCCTAAGCACAAGAATAATATCTGTTCTTTTCTAAAACTATAGAAAAGTGTATAATCACTTTTTCGACAACATATTTATTAATTACACGCATTTTACTTCTTTAATATTGTAATCTAACAAACTGTTACTAGCCTAATTGTCAATAATACATTGATATTTATCAAATAAATGACCAAATAATTTGAGATAAAACCACGTTTTATTTACCACTACCTAAACAACGTGTATAATAGGCTTTGTTAATGTGAGAGAATCAACAAATCTCTAACTATATTGTTCCTTTCATTAATAAAATTGGTTAAATTAGTTTTATTTACCACTACCTAAACAGCGTGTATAATAGGCTTTGTTAATGTGAGAGAATCAACAAATCTCTAACTATATTGTTCCTTTCATTAATAAAATTGGTTAAATTACTAACTACTTAGTTTTATTTCATTCTAAATTATCGTTTATTGTTATATTTTTAGCATAAATATTGATTTGCATTTTTAGCTTAGATTTTGCAATTAGGACTAACTGACCGAACCCCGTGAGATATTATATGACTTACTGCCGAAAATATCGTTAGCAAATGAGACAATGCATTCTAATATTTATAAGTCGATATGTAAGAATAATATAGTTGATTTTTAGTTTCTCACTGGGTACATAGCTTACATTGATCGAAGGTTATTATTATTATTTATTGTTAGTTTTTTTATAATAAAATATTGAAGTAGAAATAGCGCTCTAAAAATAATAAAATTAGGCTAAAATGATGTGAAGATGGGAAAAAATGCTCAAAGTCTGGTTATTACACTTGAATTCAGATGTTGATATTTACAGCGTTTTCATCTTCAACAATAAAAAGATATTTAATATTATTTCACAATTAATGGCAGTGTATGTATATACTAGCTGGAGTACCCGTCCCCTGGACGAAAGTTATGTAAATTCATGATTAATGAAAGGTTATCTTAAGACATGAAAAGTTGCTTCCCTTATATGTAATTGTAAAAAACGCCCATAAAAACTGCAAAACACAAAATGTGAAATTGAGTATTTTTATGTATCTCCCCAAGGACCCATCAAATCTTCATGCCAAACCTGGTAAAGATCCATCAACAGGGGGCGAAGTAGTGGTAAAAAACTCGAAAGCGCAAAAACGTCCATAAAAACCTCAAAATGCAAAACTGAAAATGTGTATATATATTTTCATGGACCCAATAAACCTCCATACCAATTTTGGTGAAGATTTATCCACACCCTGCGAAGTAGCTACATGGAAATACAACAGACAGTACTGTTATACTTATATAGATAAGAAAAAGCTGGTTATTTTTTTGATGTTTCATCCTAAAAGTTTGTTTGTTTTCATTCGTACTCTTATAGCTTGCTCCCGATATGAATTTGACTGTTTTAATGTCACTTGTAAATAGTTAATTTTCTCCTTTTTTATCTTGATTTTTTTGGTGTAGCATCACCTGAATCAGAAGCTAAGAAGTCCAACGCGGCTACAATAGGCCTGACACTGATGGTCTTGATTATTTTCATTGGTACCGGGCTGTGTCTTTTGTATAGAAAAGGATACTTGTAAGTATGAATAGTAATCTCAAGGATTTAAAGATAAAAAAACTATAACTGTAAAATAAATAAACCACTTATTACAACGAAGTACGATGTAAAGAAACATTTTAAGTAACGTTATACATATTACTGCTAGAATTAGAAAACTAATATTTTTTGAAGAAGTGAAGTTTGTTTCACGGTAACAATTGAAACATGGACAATGTAGTACATCTGTTATTGTTATTTTTCATATATAAGAATATACATACATGTGGTATAGATGAAATGTTGCCGAAGTAATAAATACTATGTGACGAAAGTATGTGTACTACGTGCACTTATTTTCATATGGTAAAACATTAAAAAATCAATGAATGAAGCTCGTTTCTTCCTGGATGAGCCTACAAGTAACATACCTTTTCGTGACATGTTATGGTAATTTTTACTTGTTAGTGTTTAAGGGTTATAGTGACAAAAGGGCTCAGTGGTATAAATAGATTCCCATGTGTCTGCATGATATTATCTTATGAAAAACCGAAGCATGTACTTTTCGTGATAACCAAACACTTAGACGCCTTTCAAAAGTCATGATATGGAATCAGTAAGAATTATTTTGCGATTCTCTGCATCACAATTAAAGACATTCGTTCTCTCCCTGTATGTGTGTGTGTATTATATATATGTATATAAATATACATCTTTATAAAAGATTCAATTTTTATCTAGTCCTGAAACTTAATTAATATGAATAAAAACAGCTTTCACAAAATTTTATTTGGAGAGCTTAGAAGATCTCTTTATCAGGTTTCCCACGAAAGTTCATCGTTTAGCAACAGGGATAACTACAGTAACCTTTACTGCCAATACTAGGCTTAGGAGGCTCTTTCGAGTGGTTCAAGAAACACCAAGAGATTTGGAGCTACTTAACCGTGCAATTCCAAATAATAAGAAGTAAGATTTTCACTTTCGTTGTTAAGGCTTCACAACGTTAGGGACAAAACATTGCTTCTAGGAAACAATTAGCTACTAAGTTAAGGCTTCACAACCTTAGGAACAAAGCATTGCTTCTAGGAAACAATAAGCTACTAAGTATTAGAAACCTTTTATCCGTGTTTCATTGTTTCTGTTTCACATTCACAGGATTTACACTACATAACATAATAAACTGAGAGAATTCCTTTCACTTCATTACATCGGTTACATTTCTTAATCGTGGATGCTAGTCTGTGAATTCTTGTAAACTTCCTATTCCTTAACACAGCTTATATTCTGGAGTATCAAAGCATTCAAACGTATGAAAGAGAAAAGATATTTGTAGAACAAATGATTATTGATTGTAGCTTATTCAGCAGGCTCTTTAGGCTACATGCGTTGTCTGTGTACGCTTGGTTCTTCAGGTTTACTGTACGAAACATACACTAACAATCCACATGAAAGGTTGAGTTGAAATTTGCTTTGTTTTCTTTACATATGTTCCAAGAATGTTACTTATTTTGTTTCTTATATCTTTGGCCCGGCATGGCCAGGTGGTTAGGGCGCTCAACTCGCAATCTGAGGGTCGCGGGTTCGAATCCCTGTCACACCAAACATGTTCGCCCTTTCAGCCGTGGGGGCGTTATAATGTGACGGACAATCCCACTATTCGTTGGTAAAAGAGTAGCCCAAGAGTTGGCGGTGGGTGGTGATGACTAGCTGCCTTCCCTCTAGTGTTACAACGAAATAGTATTATTTTAATCTAAACCTTCCTGCTACGAGAAGTTCTTTGGTGAAACAAACAATATACAATATGAATTGAAATAATTCATCTTTTAAGATATAATAAAAATTCAGTCGGTCTTATGATCTGAAGACATGTAGTTTGTGTTTATGCAAATTATGTAACAGTTCCGTACTTTCTCCTGTCTTATAGTCCCTCACCACCATGGAAGGAAAAGCAACAGTCCGCTGCGAACTCAATTGCTCTGTCTTTTGATGTAAAAACCAGGTGAGTAAAGTTTGTTTATTGTTAAGAAGGAAACTAAATATTGAGCTATCTGTAATATGTCCACCTCGAGTATCGAAACCCGAATTTTAGCATTATAAGTTTTCAGACTTACAGCTGAACATCGTTAAAAATAACAATAACTATAAGTTACTCGTGTTAAGTATACAACCATTCAATTCTTCCCATTTAAATATATAACCATTCAATTCTTCCCAGTACAGTTTTCTAACGAACACTAGTTAATAATTACCAAAAAAAAAAAAACATGACTCTACGCAAATACTAACAATCATTACCAGAAAATAAATTGCTTGACATAAATTTCTAGCTAAAATCAGGTTCTTTATAATTATTAATAAGAAAACAAATAGATGAATATGTATAAAATACCGATTTAAATGTTGTATGGAATGTTAGTTACAAACACAACAAGTATCTGTTTTTAAATGTTGATTGAATGTGCTATTTTTATTTGATATATAGATCACAGATAGATAAAAATATTTTTTATTTAGATGTGTATGTTATAGAACATAATCCTTGTAGTTGAACTTATGATTTAAAACAATAGTAAAATTGTTTCGCCTTAACACTGTGGATGAGATTTTATTTATTATATGGAAGACATTTTAGAAGTTTTGAACTAAAGCAAGTTTCAAAAGATACAAGAGGTGCAGTATGAGTTTTTCTGAGCTATTCTTATGCAAGTCAACATACTGATACCAGCAATCAATAATAATAATATTCTAAATCTCTAATTGTTTGAAAGGTCGGAAGGTTACTTTCACAGTACGCTTCATTTGTCGTTTATGAACTTATCTGTGTAAAGAATTTACTCACCATAGCCGCCCCCATAAAAGCTCAATATTAGGGTTCTTATGAAATCCATGTAGCCCAAATTGTCTCTTTTGGGGGGGGGAGCTATTCCCGAGGGTTATCAGCTTCAGTTTTTTGACTGGTTATGTAAAGCCATTATTCAGTTTCCTTTTGAAATAGTTCTGATTATTGTCTTATACTGCTCAGTTTAGAACTTCAAACTGATTATACATAAATTAAATCTTCACAACGAAATAGTTTTATTTTAATCTAAACCTTCCTGCTACGGGAAGTTCTTTGGTGAAACAAACAATATACAATATGAATTGAAATAATTCATCTTTTAAGATATAATTAAAATTCAGACGGTCTTATGATCTGGAGACATGTAGTTTGTGTTTATGCAATTTATGTAACAGTTCCGTGTTTAGCGTGTAACACGTTTGTAGCAAGATATTAAACTACTCTCTATTGGAATAGCTTCTTCTAATATTAAATAAAAACCTATTTCTTTCTCAGGTCAGTGAAAATAGCGGACTTTAACAAACATTATGAAGAAATGATCTCTGATTCAGCTCTCAAATTCTCCAAAGAATTTGATGTACGTATTTCAGTATATATATTTTTTCACAATATATGTATAGCTTGACATAAACACACAGAAGTCAAGGAATCTTTAGTTTCTAGCTGTCTGTTGACATATAGTAAAGTGGATGTTAAACGTAAAAATTATCATTATGTTTTGCTTTCATTTTTCAACTAATTTGATAAAGACAACACAATTGTTAATTATGTCTACTAAGTCTCTAAGCAAATACCTGATATAGAATGTTGAATATGCGTTAAGCACATAGTTAAAACTATTGCTAACATGGCCAAAGCTATTAGTGCCTTGAATCGTTTTTAGTGTTTATTCGTTTTCTTATAAATGTGTAATTTTGCATTTTACAATAAGTACAACATTCTAACGAAAAAGTTTTAATATTGGGAGGTTTGAAGGTAAATTTCGCTCTCAAAACAAAAATTGAATTAATTCAGGTGTTAGAAAATCTAAAAGGTAATTTTACAAAATTGAAAAATGTATATGTTGATTTAAGTTTCAAAAATAAGTTAAAATGTAACGTATAAAATGAAGTCTTAATGACCAATATATATATATTTTCCATAGGAGTTGAATCACAAAAGTAAAAAGTGTCCTCAGACTGCAGCAGAATTACAAGAAAATCGATCTAAGAACCGATGGATTAACATCCTGCCATGTGAGTTCCTTGCATGCTCTTGGGCTTTAAATCATTTTTAGACCAATGTCGTAAGGATACAGAATATTTCTCTTCCAACCCTCTTACTCTCGATGGTACAGTAATTTAGATGTAAAACTAAATACCTTTCTTATCTTAGTTTATAAAGGGATTTATTTATCTGAGGAATTATAGCGTTAGCTTGGTAATACATTTTCTGTGATTGAATTGTGATGTCCCAAAACTTCCCCATGGTTTCCAGTGAAACTGACATGTCATTGTAACTATGTCTTTTGTTCAGGGAAATGGTTATGGAATAACAACACCGTTATGTATTTCCACTCTGATTCATTGATTTAAACTTAACTGTAATTAAGTATGCAAATAGAAGTATACAGTATATTTATGATTGAGTAGAATGTTAATTTTCCTCTTCTAGAAATTTTCAAAACGTAAGCTTTCGATGTATAAATTAGAAGAGACATGCAATTATGAGTAGAACAATAATACAATGCTATAATTTTATTTTCTTTGGCAAAAGCCATATTAGCAAAAAGATTACACAGTACTTAGATTCAATAATGGCTTCGTCTTTTTAAAGAAGCACAGTACATTTTCAATTTAAAAATATCTTTGCATGAATACTTCAGTTGATAAGCATACCTCAGTATTCTGCTCTTGCTAATTTTTAGTGCACCTTTTTCTAGAAATGACTGAATGGCATGATAGGCCGTAGTTATAATTCAAGGGCTTGTGGTATATATATATTTTACTAATTATAAAATCGCCACCAGGTGGCTCAGCAGCATATCTGATGGCTTATAACACTAAAAGTCGAGTTTCAGTAGGCTCAACATAGACAGCTCATTCTGTAGCTTTGTGCTTAATAACAAACAAACGATTGTCAAGTTAATTACTATTTACACAGGGAAGGTTTTCTTTTTAATAATATAATTTTCAAACTCGAAATATTAAATTCGTGAAAACCAGCAAAATAATTATAAATACCACTTTGTTGAGGAGAAGAATGTCTCACTAGGAGGCAACGGTCTTGTAAAGTCACACACTTCACACAGTAAGCTATCTCACCTTTAACCAGAGCTACGTTTGTGACAGAAGTAACTACCAGGAATTACCGGTAAATCGGAATTCTTTCTGACTACCATTACAAATTGAGCTTGCATAATTAGTTCTGATCAGTTAAATGTCTAACTGACATCATTAAATGGATTTAATGACATTGAAAAGCGGTTTGGTAAACAGACTTTAATCAGTAGACGTAGTCAATTCCACCTCTGTTTCTCCCTGTTGCTAAGTTTTTATCACTAGAGTGTTTATCAACTGTCAGAAGGCAATGCGTCACTGTATCAGTTTTCTTCTGTCTCCTGTTGGCCTTTTCTGCAATTATTTTCAATATAAACAAATGCAAGTAGGCTGTACTTTCACAACCAGCGTTTCAACAAATCAACACGACATCAATATAACAACTTTTCCATTTATTCATGTTATTCACAAAATTCCAACTGCTTATTTTCCAAGAACTAACAATGTCATATAATGGATAGAGATTTGGTTTAAATGGACTACATCTGCCTGGTTCTAGTAGAGGGGAACGACATTTCGACATCTATACTGAGGTCTTATGCAGGAGAAGTCCATTTAAGTCTAATCTCTAACATATCTACAATGCCTAGAATATCCATGAAATAACAATGTTGCATACTATTACTATTTCTAAAAACTTCTAACGTCTACTTCAGTTCACATATTATCTTAGTTACAAGTAATCTCTGAATTTTAGAATATTTCAGGGTAATTCCAAATTAATTACGTTTCGCTTGCTAATGAATCAATAATAAGAACTTGGTTTATATCAATTTTTACCGCCAAATTTCAATACTTATTTGACGAGAGACCAGGTTAATATTGTGGAACACTGCATTTAGTGATACGTTAAGTAATTTTATGCATTTACCTCTATAGGAACTCAACATCAGTGAACACGTGACTTAAATAACATTATACTGTAAGTTGACGTAATCCATGAAATTTCTTTTTCAAGTTAGTATTTAAAGTACACTGTTCGTTTCCTTCTGAAATGAAAACAACATAAAGGTAACTGCAAATACAATGATAATACATACCAGTGTATTTAGTGGTGAATTGTTTTTAAAATTATTTATTGTACAATAACGAGAAGTATATTAGTACATGTCGAACGGTATACAAGTGAGTGGCACAGCGGTATGTCTGCGGACTTACAACGCTAGAATCCGGGTTTCGATACCCGTGGTGGGCAGAGCACAGATAGCCCATTGTGTAGCTTTGTGCTTAACTTCAAACAAGCGAGTGCTCTAGACGTTTAACTATATTTAATAATAATCCACGAAATGATTTCATTTGTACACTACGTTATTTGCAGATAAAAGAAATAAATAAAGACTTGTAAGCATATTAAATGTATCGACTATACTTTTGATGGATATTATAATCATATTAATCACATAGGTATACAGATCCTAACGTTTCGCTTCTATTTTTTTCAGTTGATCATTCTCGAGTGAAACTTCTTCCGATTGATGACGAACCCAGCTCGGATTACATCAACGCTAATTATATTCCTGTAAGCCTTTTGCGGCTTGTCAGTACAATTAAATAATAATATCGGTCAATTATTGCAGTACAACAGTGTATTTCTCAGCAAGTCCATAAATATTAATTAATTAATGTATAATCTTCTACCCTTCTAATTTTAAGCTGCATTTAATCAATATTATCATTCTATGCAGAAACGAATTTACTTAACTATTTTTCACCTTTTAAAATTTTTACTGTCTCAATAGGGTTTCTACTCGCCTCGAGAATACATCGCAACCCAAGGCCCTCTACCAGGTACTATAGATGATTTCTGGAGAATGGTCTGGGAACAGAACGTAACGATAATTATTATGGTTACCCAGTGTGTTGAACGCGGGAAGGTATGATTCTACACAAAACAATTTTTTTCTGGTTTTGATAATAATCAATAGATTGTTGTTTAGCCATAGAATCTGTCTCATTATACAAATTACATATGTAAACGTCTAATATAACATGCATTTCTCAGTTTGACAGCGCTAAATGTATTTGTATTCCATCTTAACAATAATGATCTTATTTGTTAAAAAATATGCAATATTTTGGCTAAGAATGTATTTGCCATTAAAACGTCTTTATAATTACAAATGTCGATTTGTTTTTCTAGCGTTTCAATAAACATGAGTTATTGCAAGTCAGAGTCAGTCAGATGTTTTTTCCACTACTTTAAATGTTACATATACTGATTTAGATATTTGTGATATTATTTTTCTAACATTTCAATACGAGCAAAGTATGCCGACCAATAAGTTTAATTTGTTTTGCCAGTGTCGTGCTAAATATGGTGTATAGGGGGGTGATAAATCTACTTTGTTTTGCTAGTGTCATGCTAAATATGATGTATACAGGGTGATAAATTTAAGTTGTTTTGCTAGTGTCATGCTAAATATAATCTAAGCGGAGTGGTAAATCTAATTTGTTTTGCTAGTTTCGTGCTAAATATAATCTAAGGGGAGTGGTAAATCTAATTTGTTTTGCTAGTGTCGTGCTAAATATAATCAAAGCGGAGTGGTAAATCTAATTTGTTTTACTAGTGTCGTGCTAAATATGATGTAAACGGGATTATAAATATAATTTGTTTTGCTAGTGTCGTGCTAAATATGATGTATACGGGGTGATAATTCTAACTTGTTTTTGTAGAGTCACGTTAAATGTAAGGTATATAGACCAAGTCATATTAATGTGCGATATACCAACAAATAAGTCTGGACGCTTTTCTAACACATTAAATATTGATCTGTAATTCGGATTTTTTTTTGTAATGTTATGTGAAGAATTATGTATAAATGCTCTAAAATTTAATTTTATTTTAAAATACGGAACTTGTTGGTAGTGCTCATCGACATGCTAGTTTTTTCCCCAATATGTTTTTTAAATTTCAGACCAAATGTGAGGTGTACTGGCCAACTGATACAGAAACTCAACTGTATGGCGACCTTGAAGTGCAGATGACCTCGGAGTCGATTTTAGCTGAGTATGTTATTCGAATATTTCATGTACAGTTGGTAAGTAATTAATTTATTCTATAAATATTTATATAACTTCATATATATTCTATAAATAATTATATAACTTCATATATATTCTATAAATAATTATATAACTTCATATATATTCTATAAATAATTATATAACTTCATATATATTTTATAAATAATTATATAACTTCATATATATTCTATAAATAATTATATAACTTTATCTATCTACAGAATAACTATAAAACTTATTCTTTCAAAATGCATACCATGTTCAGAAATTATGTCCCCAGTCTGGTTTCATGGCTATCAGTGTGGTCAGTTTCAATATCGTATATATGTCACACCTCATAATGATGCTCTTAACCTAAGAAAACGTCATACTGTTCCTTAACTTAGTAGACATTATAATACTCTTCATCTTGGACCTTTGAAGCCGTTAGTAAGTCGCGATATAAATTCAGAAATCCTCACTCTGGACTAAACTACCATGCACTTCTCTTTGCAGGGTACTATTGCAAGTCATGCTTGTATTGATAGCCTACACTCCTGTGTGATCTCAAGTCATGCTTGTATTAATAGCCTACACTCCTGTGTGATCTCAAGTCATGCTTGTATTAATAGCCTACACTCCTGTGTGATCTCAAGTCATGCTTGTATTAATAGCCTACACTCCTGTGTGATTTCAAGTCATGCTTGTATTAATAGCCTACATTCCTGTGTGATCTCAAGTCATGCTTATATTAATAACCTACACTCCTGTGTGATCTCAAGTCATGCTTGTATTAATAGCCTACATTCCTATGTGATCTCAAGTCATGCTTATATTAATAACCTACACTCCTGTGTGATGTCAAGTCATGCTTGTATTAGTAGCCTACACTCCTATGTGATCTCAAGTCATGCTTGTATTAATAGTCTACACTCCAGTGTGATATCAAGACATGCTTGTATTAATAGCCTACACTCCTGTGTGATCTCAAGTCATGCTTGTATTAATAGCCTACACTCCTGTGTTATCTTAAATCATGCTTGTATTAGTAGCCTACACTCCTTTGTGATTCTCAATTCATGTTTGTATTAATAGCCTACACTCCTGTGTAATCTCAAGTCATGCTTGTATTAATAGCCTACACTCCTATGTTATATTAAGTCATGCTTGTATTAGTAGCCTACACTCCTGTGTGATTCTCAATTCATGCTTGTATTAATACTCTACACTCCTGTGTGATCTCAAGTCATGATTGTATTATTAGCCTACACTCCTGTGTGATGTCAAGTCATGCTTGTATTAATAGTCTACAGTCCTGTGTGATCTCAAGACATGCTTGTATTAATAGCTTACATTCCAGTGTGATCTCAAGTCATGCTTGTATTAATAGCCTACACTCCTGTGTTATCTTAAGTCATGCTTGTATTAACAGCCTACACTCCTATGTGATCTCAAATCATGCTTGTATTAATAACCTACACTCCTGTGTGATTCTCAATTCATGCTTGTATTAATACTTGACTTGAGATCACACAGGAGTGTAGCCTATTAATACAAGCATGACTTGAGATCACGCAGGAGTGTAGGCTATTAACGCAAGCATGACTTGAGATCACACAGGAGTGTAGGCTATTAATACAAGCATAACTTGAGATCACACTGGAGTGTAGGTTATCAATACAAGCATGTCTTGAGATCACACAGGAGTGTAGGCTATTAATATAAGCTTGACTTGAGATCACGCAGGAGTGTAGTGCTTGTATTAATAGCCTACACTCTTGTGTTATCTCAAATCATGCGATCAAAAAGAGATCACGATTTGTCAGAAGACATTGCATCACTGTGTAGTGTAGCGTGTTCGAAGCGTATTCCCCCAGTGGTACGGCGCATGTCTGCGGACATTTTAATGCCCCTTAGGCTAAAGGGGCGAGTATTTTAGTTGACGAGGTTTGAGCATGCGACCCACAGATTGCGAGTCGAGCGCCCTAACCACCAAATTGGAAACAGCATATATAGGTTCGTATTGATTTCTTCTAAAATGATGTCCCCCAATGCAGATTTACAACGCTAGAAACCGTGTTTCGATACCTGTGGGGAGCAGAGCACAGATAGCCCATTGTGTAGCTTTGTGCTTAACTACAAACAAACAAATCAAGTTGGAAAAGATGCTGATGTGTAGTAAGTGCGTTTATAAACTGAATATAAGCGTCGACCAACTGGCCATCATAGGTTGTGCACGTTAAATAGTCCATATGTTTTCATGACGTATTAAAATCGAGTACATTACTCCTTAACATCTTGTATACTATCAGTACAAAGGATGAATTTCAAAGTAATATTTTTGCATATAGACAGCTTTTTCAGTTGAAATATTAGCTATCATTGAAAGGTTTATATTTGTCTCGCATCTGTGTTATATTTATTGTTGCAAGTACCAAACGAGTAAAATAACATGTTTTTAAATTAAATCAACCTTTGTGGTGAATATTTCTAGATGAGAAGATTATATATATATATATATATAATACTTTTTGCGAAAATAATTGGTTTATTTGTTGTTATGCACTAAACTATTCCGTTGGCTATCTGGGTTCTGTCCACCACGGCTATCGAAACCCATTATTTAGCGTCGTAAGCCTGCAGATTTACCGCTAAACTCATTGATAACATTTTAAACAGTTATAATGGTAGTCGGTCTTATATTTCTTTAACTGGTTTATTATCTATCATAAGTTATTATACGAAAAAACAAAAATTGGTATATTCAATAACATCTAGTGTGGAAAAAAAACACAGTAGAAAGGAATTATCGAACACATGAAAACGTGAGTAATGGGTATCGAATCTAAAATCTTCGACATTATTTATTTATTTTTTTAGTCTTATAAAACAGAAAATATTGATAAATTTTCTATATTAATCCAAACACTTTGGCCACAAAATTTTATGTCTTTAACTAAAGTATCATACCTTTGGGAACTTAATCAGTCTAATATTTTATAATATTAATATATAAGCTCGCTTGATGACCGTCTTTACCTGCAGGTAAACATAATATGTATTTGTCAATAAAATAATCAATTCTTTGGGGAATATATGGCTTACAGAAATTGATTAATTTATGAACGACATGTTCTTCTATCCTTCTGTTATTAAACTGATTATTATCAATCCGAACAGCGCAATGATTTAAGGAAACTTTAAAAAAATTCAAAGCAATTTATTAAATTTACAAAAGATGTTTGGTCCAAAACCAAAAAGCTTTAACAAACAAAAGTCTTTTTAACGACAGATCATCTCAAGACAGTATATTTTTGTAAATTAAAAAAACTTTGTTTCTTTACTTCACTTTGTATAAATTTTCAAAGTTCCAGTTAACCATTCGAAGTATACACGATACCTTTATTTATGTATTTTATTATTTTTGTTTTTGCGTTATTTTACTAGAGATTGCATATGGAGTTTTCAGTATGTTCACTGACGAAATAATAATATATTGCTTTCATGAGATACATTAATTATATCAGATGCAGATAAAGATTTTAGCGAGTTAACCCTTTCTTTCCCTTACCCTTTTTGTTTCTTAAGTGTGTTACAAAAAATATCATATTTTTATTTCAGTTTTTGAAAGTGTGCGAAGTGAAATACAAAATATTTTGTAACAGTTTGGTACCAATTGTGTTACAGGAAAAACAACAACACAAGTGTTATAAAGCTTTTATTGTGTACGTGAGATATCTTATGAAATATAAGAAAAATGAAAAGAAAATAATACATCTAGGTTATTTCATGCAAATATACCTAGATATGTTATTTTGTTACACTATATCTAGTTTTATTTGTATGAAAAACCTTATACCTGCAGAAAATCTATTATACAACCTGTCAGAAAAACCTACAAAGTCTATAACATATTCAACAAGATGTTTGTTGTAGTATGGTAGATTTGGAAGCAAGGTGTGACACATAGTGGTACATCACAGTCAGAGATAAAAATACCTGTTTGTCCTGTCATCTCGCAGCAAAATATGGGATTACTATAAAATTTCAGTCTGACAACAAGTGTACTTGGGGGGAAAAACGTTCTGGGCACAAACATTCCGACCAAGGTATAATAATTATTTACAAGACCTCTTGGCCCGAGTATACTCGGGATAACTAGGGAAGTGATTAAGTGGTACCACAACTAATGTAAGGTTATTTAATGGTGTTTAAATCTAGCGTTTCTATCGATACGTTAAAACACCACTACAGATATGAAATGGTCCGCTAATTTATAAATGCACCGTTTCTAGTAGTTCATTAAATCATCACTGTAGTATAAAGCAATTCCCTGTTGTAGAAATGTAGTAGAAATTATTGGGTTCGCTGATATATGGGGTGGCCATAAAATTGATCCCTTTGCATTGTCATGGCTTTGAAACGTTACAACGAAAAGGTTACAATTGAGGTACATGATTATCAGCACATGGGAGAAAATGTTAACAGATAAAAATAAATTATAAAATCTTGCCTTCGGATGCGTAATTGTAACTATAAGTTGCACAATTAATCAAATAAAAAGAAATGCTGAAGCAGACTGAAATCACTTAGGTGCTACTTCAAGAACTGTTAGTATGACTCCACAACAGGAAACAAATCTCAACCTCTAAGATTACTGGTCATGATGTCACGTCAAGATTCGTGTTTACCTGGACGATATTCAATCATTCCTCACTCTGATTAACGCCATCTCACGCTTTCTTTCCTCAGGACATATTGCAATCGACTATTTTTAACATCATTCTTCGGCTGAATGATGTGGTTAAGAAAGAAGTGTACATTGAACATGTATAGAAATACGCCCCCTGGTGTTGCACACAATGCGATAAGTATGTTAAAATACTTTGCACGACTGCCACAACAACAACACCCTAGTTGTATATTTATCACTTAAAGGTTACAAAAATATTACTTCCATAAAATATTTTATGCATACTAATCATGCCTTATATTTCGTCTTCAATTTATAATGGACGTAATATTATTTCACTGTAATGGTTAAGATATAACAAGATGCCGTTAAACAACAAGAGAGAGGGCGTGCAAAAATTCGAGAGTGGAGTGTGCTCTAAAAATATTTCCGAAAAAAACAAACCATTTCGAAGTAATTAGATACTTTGTACTACTGAACGTCCTAGCTTCACAGCGACGTAGGAGTGCTTGGCTAACAAGCACTTGAGACAGTTGTAATGACTGAAACAGTTCTCGTTATTTATGATGACTGAAATAATGATCTTTTTGTTAGCGTTGTTTCTGTCTGAATTGAATAACAACTTAAATATCTTTAAAAACTAAAGTGCTCCTGGATTTAAATGTGTAATTGAAAACTACTATCCTACTTATTATGCATAAATTCAAGATAACAAATTGGAGTTGTTTTAAAGGTTAATTTGGTATGGACGGTGGGGAGTTTGATTATGAAATAAAGTTTTTATGCGCTTAATACTAGCATCAAAACGAGGATTTGTATGTTTTATAAAATTACTTTGAAGTAAAATCCGAGATCATGCAGGTTTCGAACTCAGTGAACACCAAGTTGTTCTAAACAAATCCCTTGAAAAACCATTAAGTGAAATATTCGACCGAATGACAGTTCAGTTACAATTAAAATTACCTTTATTTAACTGACAAACATCGACAATTAAACTTTATTACATTCCCTTTATGATGAAATAATCAAAATACATTGTACCATGTGCGTACCGTTTGATATTTAGTTACCAATATTGTCAATTTCTAAAAAAGGAGACACATTTGTTGTATCAGAAAATATTCATCTAGTTTCATCTAGCCAGTTTCCTAGATCTAAAAAAAAAAAAGAAACTTTACATTATTCTATATCACTTTTGGCGGATTGTATATTATATATTCTGGTGCTCATCAGCTGCGAATTATGTTAGTCCACTTATATTGTGATTCCTATAGTTGAATAAAGCAATCTAAATTTGCCAATCAAAGTAGGGATTGAAAATCGTTTTAAAATCTATCCAACCAGTATCACTTTACTAGTTTGTGTACTTTTTATTGCAGCAATTATTTTGTTTTGGATACTTCTTATAGAAATTCTACGAATAACCAACGATCTCTATTTTCCGTTAAAGTATCATTCAACTAGTATCACCTTACTAGTTTGTGTACTGTGACGGATTTATTATTATATATTTATTTTAATATCAACGTTTGTTTAGATTAAGTTTATATTTAGAAACATGCATAGCTTATAGTATCAAATATGTATTGCGAAACTCGCGCCTATTCTCCAAAGTTGTAGAAGATTCTCGAGTGTAAGAATAAAAAATATTTGTATGTACGTAAACGCTTAATGTAGCTTTGCATTGTTACGTAATCTGAATTTTCTAGAAACTCTCCACACACCTATAAATATAACCAACGCGACGCGCCAAAAAAAGATTATCTATTATTAGTTTGCTGTAATTAGTGCGCTATAAGCTTCGTAAGTTATAGCTGTGATTGTTATAACGTTTATCAATCGGAAAACTTCAGATATCTGACCAGGAACATTTACAAAGTTCGAACATTACAAATTATTTAACTTCAGTGGATTCTCATCGGACATTAGTATTTTTACGAAAACATTACTTAACGTCACCGGTAGGAAATATATCGGCGTGTGATCAGCGAGAGCTACAGGTCTGTGTAGCTCCCTATTAAATGAATAATTCGTAATTAATTCGCTCATCAAGGAGGTTTCAGATTAGAAAGAAGTCTTTATATTACTTATAAGTTTGTAAAATTTTTGTATATAATCATTGTGTGTAATAACTGTTATTGTAAATTGTATTGTTGTTTATATATTAAAACATATTTGTGTTAAAAAAGAAAACTACGTATCAATCTTGTTGACAAATATCATAAACCGACTATATATCGGCTTTTACTCAACTGCTAAATCCAAAGTACAATCTAACTACTAAATTTAAAGTATCATTTAACTCAATTTCAGACCATTCGAAATTGTAATACGTAACAAACTAAGTCTAGCGCAGATAGCCCTCATGTAGCTTCGCGCGAAATTCAAACAACAACAACCACTAAGTCTTGTCTTACCTTGCCACCATAGAACGGGTGTGGTTAGTAGTTAGCGTGCCTGGATTGTTAAACCAAGGATTTACTGTTCGCGTTTCGTTGCTGCAAAAAGCCACGCTCCGCACTTTAAAGCAATAGATGCATCGTAAGAGTGATGGTCAAACCCCACTATTCGATCAGACAAGAGTAGCAAGACTTGTTGGTCAGTGCTGTTGATTAGCCTTCACAATAGTCTATCAGTTTAAAACTAAGGACGGCTGTGCGCAGATAGCTGTCTGTATAGCTTTGCGCGAAATTCGAAACAAACCATTCTTTTGGTCAGCAGTTCAAACTTAGGGATAGCGGCAAATAGCCATAGCTTGGCCATAAATAAAAATACCGCTATTTAACAATAATTACACAAAACAAAATGAAAAGTTGCCGGATACCATATATCTTTAATTCCCTTTCACAAGATATTATATATTCAAAGAAAATATCTGAAATTCAAATTGAAATAATTGAATTATTATTAAATTAAAAAATAAAGTGTGCAGCATAAATTATAAGACATATGTGTATATGTTGAATTTAACATATACATATATTTAACATAATTCGATCTTTGGGTAAACAGTTTAATCATTAATGTGAGTCTGGAATTTTTGGGACACCCTGTAGTGTAACATAGATGAAAATGTGCTCAATTTACTGCAACTTCTTGTAAGGTTAACGTTATAACAGTCACCTAAAAGATTTAAATGTATAGTGGTTTATTAACGTTCGGTTTTACATTGTGATATCGATTTATTGACATTCGTTCTTTCATTGTGAACGTTTCTGTTGATAATAACATAAATATGTTTCTGGTTTATAAGCAAGTAAGTCAATAAATAAGAGCAGTTATATTAGAAAAAAAAACGCTTTATTATTTAAGAATTACTAAATCCTTTCTATCGTTGCGATTTCTGTTTCAAAACAAGGATTTTTTATTATCTCAGAGAATTAATAAACTGTTTTCCAAAGCAGAAGTTTCGAATCGAAAATAATTATGGAAAAAAAATTACTCTTGCATAACTTGTTCGTCATAATCTAGATTTGACTGTTACCTAAATTCTTAAGTCACTACAAATTCTTTGCAAATTAAATTCTGAATTAATCGCATTGTTCTTCAAAGCAAACTACATCTAAAATTGAAAATTTATGTGTAAAAATAAAAGAAATAAAAAGTAAACAAATAATTGTTTCATTTAGTGCTATAAGCATATTTTTAATCAAAAATGTTTGATTTAAAGTGTAACTATCATAAAAAAATGTTTGTGTTTAACATAAAATTACGACTGTCAGAGTGTAAAACTGATCTATAAATGAAGGGTTTATTTAAAAACAATGTTAAGTTATAAATATCGTCATTAAAATATATTTTTAATTGTGTGTATAAATTGAATTTGTAAAATATAATAATGTGCTGATGAACAAATTTAGGGTAATCGTCATAGAATAGTGAAACAGATGCACTTTACAAGATGGCCAGACTTTGGATGTCCCGAAAACACAGAAGTCATGATCAATTTCGTTCGAGCTGTCCGAGATCATATCCCTCGCATAAATCATGGGCCTTTGGTAGTACACTGCAGGTATATATTGTACTCGATACGAGCCACGTGTGGGAATATTGTAAAAGTGATAGTTATTCAGTAGACATTCTGAACTATTGTTTAGTTAGGGGCAGTCTTCAGTAATAATTATTTGTAGTTACAAAAAGTGATAGACATTGTAATCTACGTTAAATTGTGAATTAGCAAAAGGCTAGAAACATAATATAGTGCTTAATTATGAATATGGATAAAATTACAAATAGTTTAATATACTCTACAGTTGTAACACAGAAACAGTATGAACATTGTTTAACGTAGTGTATAGTTGTGAATACAGAAACTGATGTAAATATTATTGGCCTAAAATTGCAACTTATGAATGGGAAGCACTCAAGCTAAATTGTTCTGCAAGGATAAAAAATACGTTTAGAAAACAAACAAATAACTTAACTTTATGATTTTACTTTTTTTTACAATCTAAGTTACAGTATGATATAAATTAGTAGGCACGTGTTTATCTATACTTTAATTATCTTGAATACATAGCACATAATTTCATATTAATCTTCAAAAAAAGGCAAAAATAATGAGTATATAGATGGATATATATAAAAGAGATGCTGGTTAGACAATTAATCGTAAACGAAAATCACATATTAAATATATTTCATACTGTCATCATGTGTTTAACACATACTTAATACACTGATGTCTAGTGCCGGTGTAGGACGGACAGGAACATTCCTAGCTTTGGATCGTCTGATGCAACACATCCGGGTACATGATTACGTCGACGTATTCTGGACAGTGCTGGAGATGCGCGAATATCGGTCTAACTTGGTACAGACTGAAGTAAGTATGCATATTGTTCTCTATACCTTATTAAACAAAACTGACTACAGCAGTACAGAAACAAACATCCATGTTCATTTTTCAATTTTTCGTTAAAAACAAAAAGAGCTATTGAATTTTGAAATGCTAAACGCACGAATGTTAGAATTTGTTTGTATCAAGTTATTTTTGTAAGTAAATTACAAGTGTTGAGTGTTTAGCTGATCCAAACAAGTACTAAGTGTTTACTTATTCAAAATAAGAGTTGAGTTTTAAATTGCTCAATGTAAATTTTGGGCTTTTGATCATTCAATACACGTGTTTGGTTGTCAGTTATTCGGAACACGTATTAGATTTCAATTTTCCGTTACAAATGATAAGCTTTATAAGTGACAAACAGTTTTAAGGGTTTCCTTGACCAACACAATTTTTAGAGACCACTGAAATAATAAAATTCAATGAAATAAATGAGTAACACGACTTGCTAGATACGTTAAGCCTAGTGGGTTGAGTTTTGGGCCATAGTTTTAAACTTTAAAACACTGTATCGAGTTCCTCGGTGGGACAGTGGTAAGTCTACGAACTTACAATGCTAAAATCTGAATTTCAATTCCTTGCGGTGAACACAGCAGATAGCACAATGTGGCTTTGCTTTAAACAAACAAACACTATATCGAAAAAAAAAATTAAAACACAGCATTGATTAATCAGTTGAGTATCTTCAGTCTTTAAGGTTTCGACCTATCAAACTTTTAGTAAGATGAGTTCTTCAGACACAAATCTAAGTATAAAAGAAGAAATTGTTAATTACTAAAGTAAAATAAGCAACAAATAAGAACTTAGGCTCGTGAACCTGTTTACAAAATATCAGTGCCTGTTTTCATTAAAGGCGTATACTGTTATCAAAGACAGTACCAGTAGAAAAATCTAGATCATTAAAAATATCATAATTATCCAGAATCAGTAGTGTAATACAACGACAACCTTCATTAAGTGATATATATAGCTTTCATTTCTAGACATGTAAGCATTCCGATCGACATGTGAAACTCATTAGTGATTTTCAAAGCAAATACAGTGCGATCTTAAATGCAAATGTAACAGAAAATCCTTAATATTATTACATGTATTTCATAAGTCACATTTTGGGTAGAAACTGCCGTACAAAGCTAGCACTTTTAAACATTAATGCAAACCTATTAAAAAGTGTACGTTTGTCAAAACATATTGCAACATATCCCTTTGAGATGATCCCGAATTCCATTCTAAACGGTTTAAAGTCTTCGTGTGATGATCACGCCACGTCAATCAAAGTCAGACATAGTCACATAGTAACACTCACGCAAAATAATCACGTGACAAGAAATTGGTAACTTGAAGTTCATTAAAAGTAGAATTTTTATAGATAAACATTTCTCTGAGTCTCTTTGTATGGCATTTAGTTATGATTGTAATAATACAGATTATCTATGATATACTTGTAAATAAAAGACGAACTCATGAAAAAAGAATCTGTATTTTAGTCAGCACCTGAAGTGTCATACTTTTTATTTTGATATCCGTTAAATTGTTAAAATGAATTAAATATAGAACTTTTTTTTAATGTTTGCAGGTACCTTTAGTACGTGAGTATTTCTTGACAGAATATTTACTCCCTAAAAAGCGAAGTTTGCGAGAGTTATGTTTTTACTCCATCTGTATTTGACTGTTAAATGTCTCAAACATTTGTTATGACGAGTAACCCACTTTTCGAAAATAAAGTTTGGAGACGGCTTGAATGGGTTATGAAAGAAATTTTACTTTTAATAACGTTTCTTTCATTACCTATTCAAGTCGTTCTCTAACTTTATTCAAATATTATTTTATAGAATGAAACCGTTTTGAACAAAGAGTTTAAATATTACATAAAACAATTTCTTTAAGTTTTAATATCAGTAAATACAAAAATCACAATAATATTTTCTTTATCTCAGAATAAAAGGTTACATTTAAGCGAGACGTAGAAGGCACGTGGAGTATTTTTTAATTGCGTTGCCTTGATCCATAAATTCCAAGGTCGAGTGAGGCGTGAAACAACTTGCACCATTTTCAACTGGGATATATTTTGCGCTTAAGCATAGTAACGCTTTAACTTTGAAATACCAAAAAGATAAATTTCGAAGGTACTTTTTGAGACAAACAAACCTTAAAACGGTTATGTAAGATTTGAATTCCTTCACAATAATTCAACCACTTGAGCGGATGATCAAAATTCAAAACCAGAGTCTCATCACTCCTGAAACATAATTTGTTAATGAAGGAGTCGTGTTTTAAAAAAATATATATATATATTTGGTATAGTGTTTGTTTGTTTAGAACAAAGCCACATTAGGCTATCAGCTGTGTGTCCCCCGCAAGGAATCGAAACTCAGATTTTAGCATTGTAAGTATGTAGACTTACCGCTGTCCCACCGGGGAACTCAATATAGTGTCTTTCAGGATAACAGTTTTATTTTCTTTGTCTGAGCAAACTTTAAAGCTTTTATATTGCTCTGGAGAAACTGTTATATTTTATTATCAGTCTCATCACACATGCCTTCAGTGACTCAGCGATAAATGTGGGCTTATAACGTTAACATTTGGGTTTGAAACCTGCGGTGGGCACATTGCAGATAGTTTATTATGTAGCTTTACTAAAATAAAAAAGAGTCGCAGCACAAACAAGAACAATAGGACTATTATGCCAAAAAATAAATTTTACTATTAGGTCGTCAAGAAATTAATGTCGCGTTTTGGAACACTTGCATTCACTACCCTTCAAAAAACGTCCATCACGTATAATAGTTAAACG
>NW_013665759.1:918368-933888 GCF_000517525.1 Limulus polyphemus
AACCGCCTAAACGTCACGTTATAGCCTATATAATGTGTAAACTTTAGTATACTCTAATCCCTTACAGTGATGACATACGACGAGACACACATTCGGCATGTAATACTTTTTGAATACAAGAAGGGAAACAACGCCTCTGTAGCCACAAATAATATCAAAGAAGTTTATGGAAATGTTTTGAACGTTCGTAAGTGTCAACGATGATTCAGCAAATTTTGTTCAGGTGACTTTAGCCTTAAAAATTGTGATGGCAGGGACCGACATGTTGGAATTGATATTGATGCACTGAAGATGTTTGTTGAGTTTAACCCAAGGCAACACACTCGTGGAATGGCCCTGAAATTGCATTCTCTCATGAAAAAATACGTAAAAATCTAAGAAATGTGGGAAAACTCCATAAAGAAGGTGTTTGGGTGCCTCGCGAACTCTCCAATGATCATCGTTTCCAACGTGTGAACATTGCTTTGTCTCTTCTGGCATGTAACGCGCGCGAACCATTTTTGGACAGAATTGTCACCGGTGATGAAATATGGATTCTCTATGCGAATAATAAACGCCCAAAACAACGGCTCAGTCCTAGACAAAAAACCACATCCGACCCCAAAACCTGGACTTCATCCACAGAAAATGATGCTTTGCATTCGATGAGACATCAAAGGACTAATTCATTTCGAACTCCTCAATCCACAGCGAACTGTTAATGCAGAGATCTATAGTCAGCAACTAGAACGTTTAAATCAAGCCTTTTATCAGAAATGCCCTTCACTCGTCAATCGGAAAGATGTTCTTATTCTACACGACAATGCACATCCAGATGTGGCACATTTGACGCAACACAAGATTATGGAGTTGGGTTGGGAAGTTCTCCCCCACCCACCTTATTCTCCAGATATGGTACCATCAGATTACCATCTTTTTCGTTCGCTGGAACACCATCTTAATGTGAAAACGTATGCAAATGTGGAAGGTGTTAAAGCCAAGTGATTTCTTTAATCAGGGCATTAACAACCTGATTGTAAGATGGAAAAGCATCATCGATAAGAATGGAGACTATTTCATTTAATAAAAGTTTTGTTTTGATATATAAGGTGTTCGGTTTTTTCATCTAAAAAAAGCGACCTTAATTTCTTGACGACCTATTACTTTAACTTGTAATATCATGCAAAAACAATTTCGTACTTCCGAAAGTTCTTAGATTTAATTATAAAATTCAAGGCTAAAATTATAAAGCTAAAATTTTAATTTCAATACCCACGATGGGCAAAACGCCGATAGTTCATTGCGTAGCTTTGTGCTTAACACAAACAAACAAATTTATGAAAGTTACAATTCTCTTTCTTCCATGCAGGACCAGTACATTTATATACATGAATGTATAAACGATCTCATTGCTTACCAGTTAAAGGAGAAACGGACTTTTGGAAATGATAAGGGTAAGTTTTGAAGCCAATAAATAACAACCAATATATTAAAAGGAAAATATATATATGTATGTGTGTGTGTGTGTGTGTGGGAGTAATTTATTTTGTTGTACTGGATGTATCAATATGCCATGTAATGTGGAGTGATAAAAGCTTACAGTGGATAAATTATTAAATTGCATAATGTGTAATAAAAGATTAAGGTTGGATGAATTCTTACACCATGTACTATCCAATGAACAAATCATAAGCCAGGTGAATCCTTACTTCATATAATGTGTAATGAAAAAACCGTACCAAATGAAACGTTACACCAGTGACTAAGAAATCAATGAACAGTTTACAAAATAAAATCTAATTTGTTTTCAGTGATAAAATTGATGTAATAAATAATTGAAAAGACAAATAAAGATGAATGTTTAACTAGAAAACAAAAAATTACCGACTGACTTATAAAATGAATTTTTATAATGTTGGTATTTAATGCTTCTCGGGCAGTTTGGATCTGTAAACCCAGAAAATCTTAAATTTCAACTATAATAGTAGGAAATGAAGTACAAAAGAAGCTTGAATGGAAAAATCTTAAGATTTCGTATTACACCCAGCACTTCTTTATTCTCTTCTTTCATCACAAAATGTTGAAAATAAATCTAGCTTGTATAATATATAGAAAACACAAATATGTAAGTAGTCGACAATCTTAAGACTACTATGTATCGTTAACGGTTTTTTTAATAATTGAAACTTTTTGAGCATATATGATAAAAATTGAAATCGATACTAAATTCACATTGTTGCTAAATAAATATGTATTTTAATTATTATATTCCGGTCACCGACAGTAAGTTTATGGACTTACAACTCAAAAATCTGGGGTTGGTTCTCCACTATGGACGAGTCCATTCAGTCGATTTGGTCTAGAAACAGAAACAACAACTTTAATCATTAGAAGTCAACGTTCCAACAGAAGTATGCACCCTATCGTACACCTTATACTATTAGCAATGTTTTTGAACGCCTGACAGAAGCATTTAAGAATTAGGTATCCTTGTCAGAATTGTTCATTATCCAGCAGTTCTATGTAAAAATGATTTAATTTAAAAGTAGGTGGTTTAAACATTTGCATCATTACAAAACGTCGTTTATGATCCACGTGCCTAAAACGTCTTTAAGTATATGTTGGTAAAATGGGTCAAGGATTATATGCTGGAATCTAAGAATGCGTTAAAAAATATGAAATTAGATAACATTTCCTTATCAGATATCTTTATATTTACATACAAGCCACCAACTCAAGGCGACGACATGACTGCAGAATTACTAAAAACAGATCCCTGGGGTTAGTTGTTATTCAAATTTTAATAAAAACACATATTTTGATTTGTCTTCAAAATATATTCCAAAATAGTTTAACTATATTTCTATCTTAAATATTAACTTAAATTGGTGACATCAACACTGAAAACTTACACGGATAAGAATACCGGCTAAAAACTAGGAGTGTTATGTGGAGAAAACGTTTACTAGCCGTGGTTAAAAACAATATTGCTAAGCAAAATATAAAATTTCGCTACTGTATTTTATAAACTTCCATATTTTATAAAATATCTAACAACAGAGGTTAAGTAATGACCACATTCACACAGCAATGTTGACTTTGTTTCTGTATATGTAATACTAATGTTCAGTATAATACTCACTTTCCTAGTTGGTAGTCATACTCTAAACCTAGTTACTGACTTTAAAAGAAATACATGTATAAGGCAGCATTGGAATATCTACATTACCTCTTTTTTTTCTTCTTCTATGGTTTATGCTGTTTTTTGTGGCATTTCAGACTCTGAAGAACTTTACTCCAATGTAATCTACGGGTGTGAATCGAGGCAGTAAGTAAACACTTATGTGCAGTGAAATCACTTTGCAATATTCGGTGCTCAATTCTAGTCATCATATTTGACCTCAGCGGATGGTACAATAGCTTCACCAAAAGAAAAAGAAACAACTAAGTGGTGTTGTGTGTGTGTTTTTTCTATAATAAAATGTGATAAAACGGGATTGAACTAACTAGAAAATAACTGTTGAATTTTAAATTAGATTTTTAACTCTAAGAAACCTCAATGATCATAAATGCAGTTTATGTTATGGAAGAGTTATGCCACAATGTGAACATAGATTTGGGACAAGCATCAAACTGAAATTCATGCCAAGAAGCGACGCTCGTGCTTCAGTATAAAGCTATGTGAACATCTATGACACAAGAAGGTTTACACTACTATGGGAAAGGCTATAACGCAAGGAGGTTATTTTACCGTGTGAAAAGCTGTGACGCAAAAAGCTTACATTATAGTGTGAAAATCTATAACGCAAGAAGATTATGCTACAACGTGATGAAGAATAAGAAAACAATGCTACAATATGAAATATATTACGAAAGAAGATAATGCTACAATATCTGTTACATAAGAAGGTAATACTAGAATATGAAATAATTTAAATAAGAACATTATGCTATAAAGTAAAAATTATAATTGACAACCTAACGAAGTGTAAAGAAGATCATGAAAGCCATGCCACAACATGTAATTATAACGTGAAAGCTGTGACGAAAGAAGGTTATGCTACAAATGTGCACGGATCTAAGTGGATTATGATAAAGTAAAAACAACTATTCATTCAGTTTCGAAGCTTCTATATTCTTATATTCAAAAATATAGTAGGAAAGAAACTTCTAAATTCCATCTTTATATTTTTTGAAATCTATAGAATAAGCAATAAATTTTAGTATGTCATGCTAATTATTTTGATATGTCATCAATTATTAATTACATTTAAGTAATTAATTATCCTTACTAGACAAATATCATTTGGAATATTATATTACAATGATTGCATATTTAATACTTTTGATGAAAATAGTTACTTTTATGAAATTGTTTTAAATGTGCTTTCGGAGCTGCATGAATATCACCTAGGTTAAACTATACATACATTTCAAAATAAAATTATCTGTTGGTGAGATATAGATTTGAAAATTTTTAATTTTAGAGTTTTTGTTTGCAGTGGCTATGATATAACCTATTGTTGAGGTATAAATTAAATTTGAGGCAACAAGCATATGGCACATTTGTTATTGCAGAAAGTGTTACCTTATGTCGTTTGTTATTAGTCGTCTTTACTGAGTGTTATATTATGGCATGTTGTGTGGTAATTTTCACTGAAGGTACTTTATTATGACATTTTATGTTGACCGTTACGTTTTATATACCTTACGGTAGTGATACTTTTGGCCAGTTTGTTTCCAAATATTATGAATTTAGTTCTGTGTTTTGCACATCAACCAAAAATGGGATTTTTAAAAGACAGTATATGAGAATATTTCCAATCTACTAAAACTGTAAAAATTGTATCATTGTTTATTTTACGCCCAACTTGTTCCTCGGCTTGGCAGAAAAAGATTTAATAACGAGTTTTGAAATTTAAATTATTGGTGTTAGCAATAATTTACAATATTTATATTTGAAGTAAAATGCTTATTTTAAAATGGGGTGAAATTGTAAGATATATAATCTTTTTAAATTGAATAACGAGCTTTTAGTGATATAGTGGAGTATTTATACAGTTAGATTAAATGTGTGATTAAAACCCGTTTAATAATAAAGATTATTTATACTTAAAGGTTTCGTCAGTCATGTGTATGATAATACTTTCAAGCAGTCTTTCTTTAAGGTTTAAGTTATTTTTTACCGCTGCCGTACACCTTAGTTGAACCAAACTGCAGTATGAAAACCTTTATATTTTTTAACTCTTTCTGAAATTTTGTAAAAACATGTGGTTAGTCCTACTTGATTGTTTGTGTGATTGTTTTGAATTTCGCGCAAAGCTACACGAGGGCTGTCTGCGCTAGCTGTCCCTAATTTAGCAGAGAAAGACTAAAGTCATCACCACCCACCACCAACTCTTGGGCTACTCTTTACCAACGAATAGTGGGATTGACCGTCACATATAACGCCCCCACGGCTGAAAGGGCGAGCATATTTGGTGGACGGGGATTCGAACGCACGACTCTCAGATTGTGAGTCAAGCGCCCTAACCACTTGGCCATGCCGGAACACGTCTTACTTGAAGCTGTTCGAACAAACCATTCTGAACTCTATAATATACAATTATCTTTGCCATAAGTTTTAATTTACAATTCTGCAACTTTAGAGTTAAATATAATATAACTGTAATTTAAGGTTGCCGATAAACCCGAATAAAGTGTCGGAGAATGATTTGATATTTTTAGTTATTCGTGAAAATAATGATGGTATTTATACGTGGTTTTTATACGTGCATAAATTTTTTCATTGTCTTAGTGAATCATGTATTATAATGACGTTCTGCGTTGCAAATACGAATATATAAATGTCATTCGGTACATAGACGTTTTAATTCAACTTAAAAGAAAGTTCATAAGTCGAGGGTACATTTTTGTGGTTTCTAATCAATGTACATAACATATTTTATTTAATTCCTTGAATTGGTATATCAAAATTGCAGTTAACGCCTCAAAAATAAATAGCAACGTTCGTGCTTTAGCTGTTCTCGCTTGCACAAAATCAGAATTTTATTATTAATAAACAGAAGGACAACAATACATTCTTAATGCTGGATTTTCTGTTTGTCGTTTTAGGTCTAAGTGTTCATTCGAGAAAAAAATAAACGACATTGTGAATTAAAATCATTTTATAAAAATAGATTATATTTGTCTAGTTTAAATATTTAAACCTTTTATTCCAGGGTAAGAAAATGTAAGAAAAATATGCCTGGTTTTAAAACTACATTTTACTGCTGTACTTTATGACTTCAGAAGGAAAGAAACTGATTAATGTTTAGTGAACGAGTAAAAAAAACATGTACATGTACTGAACGATTATTGACATGCGCAACGTTAGTTTTAGTACTTCTGGCTATGATTATCGTTTTCCATAAATTCTGTTGATAGAAGCGTATCTTAACGTGCAAAACTGGTCAACTATACCATAGTAAACATACACGTGGGTGTTTTCAAGAGTGAAAAAATTTAATATAAGTAAAAACTATCGAATGTGACCTTCTGATCTAACATAAAACTCTCCAACAGCAGTTTATCGAATTGATAGAATAAACATTTTTTGAGTTGTTAAATGAAAATACAAAGATACGCGGGTGCTACTATAGCGTGCTGTCTACAAAGATATTTACGCTATAGCGTGCGGTCTAAATAGACCGCACAGTATAGTAGCACCGATACGCGTTTCCTTTCCAACCATACAAAGTTAGAAATATTATGGATATGTGCATTTATTTACATTACTTCTTTAATTTCATGTAAGCCTCTTCGTATATCTTATTCATTTTCTTGAAGGTTATCATGCAAAATTATGCTAATCTTATGAGCCTAACATTTTTAACTTCTAATTTGTGTTTTCTCATGCCTAGCACTTTTTTGGCACTTAACGACCAATTGAGCTTCAGTCATCATTTTACTCGCCTGCAAAAAAATTCAAACTTATTCAAATTTCACCTACAGACTCAGTTACTTTAAAATATTTGCTACTTTGATTGTACATTATTAAATTTAACATATGAACAAAAAACTCAGTAAACTCATTTTTACAAGTCAACATGATTCAGTTTTTTAAATTTAAAAAAAAATGGGAAAAAAATTAAAAGAAGCTATTTTTGTCAGTGCCAGATTAAATAATTTTGGGTTTGCACTATGGAAAAATTTGCCTGTCCGTCTTTAAGCTAGGCAGATCATGTGATATATAGACAGCCTGTAAATAGAGGCTTACGACACTAAAAATCGGGTTTCGGTACCCATGGTGGGAAGAGAGCATAGATAGCCCATCGTGTAGCTTTGCGCTTAACAACAACTAAGCCAAACCTATAATTTAAGGTAAAAAATTTTGGGCATTGTAAAACATACATGAGTGAATAGTGTTTATGTGCATTATTTATTTAGGCCATTTGTAATTGTGATACACAGCTATTTCTGGAATCTCTTTGAAGTACATTTTCTCAGTGGTTGGGGCTCCCTTCTGATCTGGGGACCTTGTGCAAGTGCATCGAGTGTACATTGGTCTGACTGTTGTGATAAATCTTTTTTACAGCTCTAAGATGTTATCATGAAAAATTACTAGTCTTATGTGCCTAATATTTTTAACCTCTAAGTTATTTTCCATCATGTTTGGCACTAATTTGGCTCTTGAATTGTGGATATGTCATCAGTTCTTTAACTCTTGTTGATTCTTATACATGACTAGTTGTTAACACTTTTTTTTCGTTAGAACAAAACGGAAACATTTCCACGATTCTGTAAAATGATACAATAACCGTATGAAACGGAAAGGAGAATAAATCTCGCTCTTCTCTTCGGTTATAACGACACAAATCAAAACTGAATACTTATAATTATGTACACATCATGAAAGTGAAGCAAAAATTAAGTCAGAAAAAAATTATAACAGGACAGTTGAAGTTTTGACAAAAAGATCCCCAATAAGAGCACGGTAAGGATTTTGTATGAAACGTATATGATGTATCCTCATTTAAAATTTGGGCCCTAAATGTAGGCGTGCTTTTGTTTATGAAACTGAGGGTCCTTTGTCACAAAAAATTGCTTCGCACTTAGGGTCGTAGGTGCGCATAAGAGGGACACTCAAATCCTACTGTTCAGTTAGATAAGAGTTGACGATGGCTACTGGTGACTAGTTTGTTTCCCTCTAGTCTGTCACTTCAGAATTAAAGACGATTATGCGCAGACATCCCTTTGTGTAGCTTTACGAGAAAATTCCCTCGAAATTTGTAATACCTGATGATTTGAAATTACACAAATACAGTGCCTTGCAAAAGTATTTACCCCCCCCTACAAAGTTTCCAAATTTTGTTGTTGTCTGAGCATGCAGTCATGAAACTTTCAAATGGGACATTATGTTTAGAATCTACACAATCTACTCCAAACTGAGAAAGGTAAAAACGCTGATATTATGTAAGTAAGTTAGATTTTCAAAGAAAATTTGAATATTCTCTATTGTATAAGTATTTAACCCCTTTGCTACGGCAAGATTAGTTTAGCCGTAATCAGTTCAGGTACAAAAGATTAGTTTGAAAGGTCACAGAATTAATGTAAAGGTCTCTGTCTGTGTGTAATCAAAGTGGTTTAACTTGACTTCAGAGTAAACACATCTGTTCAAGCCACAACTCACACAATGATACGACAAACCAGCCACGAAGACCAAGGAGCTTTCCAAACAGATCATGGATAAAGTGATAGAGAAGCATTGATCAGGAGAAGGATACATGAAATCTATCCACGATAGAACTGGATTCCATTAAGAAGTGGAATGTGCTTCATACCAACCATTCACTACCCAGATCAGGCCGCCCTTCCAAATGAATCAGTCAGACAAGTAGGAAACTGGTTAGGGATGCCTCTGTGAAGCCAACAGTGACTTGGAAAGATTTGCAAAGTTCCGTCTCTGAGATGGGAGTCAGTGTTCATACATCTACAATATCCCGGTTCCTACACAAAGCTAGCCTGTATGAGTGAGTGACAAGAAAGAAGCCATTGTTAAAAAAGAATAATCTTAAACATAGTATGGAGCTTGCGACAAACCATGTAAATGATACTGCAAGCATGTGGCAAAAGGTTTTGGGGTCAGACGAGACTAAATTTGAGCTTTTTTGGCCTAAATTCAAAGCGTTACCTCTAACACAAGCCCAACACAGTACATCACCCAGTCAACACCATCCCAACTGTCAAGCATGATGGTCGCAGCATCATATTATGGAGATGATGCTCATCAACAGGGACTGGGAATCTTGTAAGCGTTAAGGGGAAGATGGATGGTGCAAAGTACAGACGAATCCAAGAGGAAAATCTGCTTGAATCAGCCAAGAATCTAAAACTGGCTCGAAAATTCACATGTCAGCAGGACAATAACCCGAAGAACAAGGCCAAAACCACACTAGAGTTGTTTCAAAAGAGGAAAATGAATGTCCTGGAGTGATTCAGTCAAAGTCCTGATTTGAATCCAATAAAAAAATTATGGCGAGACTTGAAGATTGCAGTCAATCAACGATTCCCAACGAACTTGTCAGAACTGGAGCAAAAATCACACCATCCTATTGTGCAAAACTTGTAAAGAGATATCCATAAAGACTCACAGCAATAATTACTGCCAAAGGTACTTCCACCAATCATCAGCAAATTTCAATACATATATATATATTATTTGCGGGTTTCGCTGACATTCAAGCTCATTCACATATAACAGTGTTAAGTTTGGTCATTAGAGTTTTGAATCAAAACAAGTTCATTAATTTTTTTTATGTTCTTTGTATTTCATCAAAATGTGACATTATTGGCAGGGGTGAATACTTTTGGAAGGTACTGTATATCTAACGATAATGTGAAACATTAGTGTATAATTTTTTAATTGCTAAAACGACATATTTGTTTTGATTTGATTTTATGCATTAATTCATTTGTGTTAAATAAAAACGTTAATGTTTTCTCAATTTATATAAAACCTACTTTATTTATTAGATCAACTTTTTCTGCACACACAAGATTATGAAAATAGTAATTTAACACACACTTATTTACACAATATTAAATAAGTTCTTGTGAATTTCAAGATCGCATGAAATAAACGCCTATTAATATTGCTACGCAGATAAAACCTTATCATATCATTAACAAACATGTATGCTGTATTTATATACTTTTTGTAAACTTACCATAGAGTGTTTCTATTTGTTTTGTTTTTTTAATAATGAAAATATTTGTTACAAAATATTATTACAGTAACAGCAATAACATTAACGTCATTTAATTGAAAAATTATGGCAACAGTAATTCGTATGAATGTCCAGCCTCCCAATTTCAAAGTATATTACGAAAACTAGAACATTTCTCCACGTAAATAACTTTTATATGTCCGCGACCTTTCAACCCTTCGCGGGACTATTGTTAATGAACTTTGGAATCTCCTACTCACTAACATTATTCCCTGGCAAAGCAAATGATATAAATTCGTAGAAATAACACACAATCATGCACACATATACACAGTATTGGAAATGATTTTGGAAAGAGTGAATAAAATTAAAAAATTAAGCTGCACAAGAGTACAGTTACATGTTGATAGTTTACACTGTGATTGGCTCACCAATCAGACAGTTCCACACCAGTACATTACCTATAAAAGTGCAGGCAGCATTGAATTGAATACAATCATCGCTCCCAGAACAGAAATCCCACTTGACAAACGCATAGAAATCAATTTTCTAGCTGATAAAGGCTTCTTCATACCACAGATAGAGATGAAATTATATGTTTCAGCAGGAGATCTGCGGAAACTGGGTAAAGAGAACGTGAAATTAGTTCTGTTAATAACAAAAGCTATTGATGCTAAAAGCCAAAACTTTTCAAAGTAACTTAGAGTATGCTAATTATCGGATACACGACAATCCGACAGCTATCTTGCCAATGATCTAGCTATAAGTAAAGGAATTAATGTTTCTTCCATAATGGTAAGATAAACATTTGGACGAAGTGGCCTCATTAAATGTATACTGCTCCAAAACTACTGCTTAAGAAAGATAACCAAACCAAAAGGATGAAAGAGATATAAAGCTACAAACAGTAGGATGAGCAAAGCTGGAAGAGGGTGCTTTTTACTGGTAAATCCAAATTTAAATTGTATGACAACAACCAACGATAGTTTGTTCGATAACAGAGAGGATCATGATCATCGTACAACATCTAAAGTGAAGCCTACTTGGGGAGGAGGAAAGTGTGGGTTGCACTTCATTCAATAGTTTTGAGACCTACAAAAAACTGATGTAAACGTTATTGTTGAAAAGTACAAATTCATCTTATTGCCTCAGAAACAAGAGTTGTTGGGCAGGGATTAATCTTCCAGCAACAAGGTGATCCCAAGTAGTCAGCACATGTGGTGAAACGATATTCGTATGAGAGAAGGTGCTGATAGAACCTTCGAAGCCACGGCTTTGCCTGAACAAAACCTCGATATTAAGCATGTATGGGTTTGTATGGAAACTGAGGCGGTCAACAGGCAATCAGACAATTTGGCTGTATTTAGGAAGTAATACAGGACACTTTGAACAATATTTAATAATAATACATTGACATGGATTAACTTATGGTGACATAAAAACAAGGTATACTACTATTTTAAAGCAAATACAAAATACCAGTGCATTGCTAAACTTATTCGATTTTCTTTTGTTTTCTGTTATAATGTATTGTAATTTTGATAATTTAACACTTTAATTCCAATTGCTCATTGTTTGTAACTTCTTTAGGCGTATTATATGTATTTCCATAAGTATTTCTAATGCAGCATAAATTGAATTAAAGTTCTAAGTGTTTTAAAGCAAAAATATTTCAACGTCATGAGTCTTAAATCGTATTTAAGATTTAAATATGTCACACATTGTTCCTGATCTAAGTTTAATAGTCTAGTTTTTTAATCATTTATTTTGCCATATCTTCCGATATAATATACGTCATTAAGTGAACAAAGTTTTATTGTTTTGTTTTAGCACATAAAAAATACCTATTTTACAGGTAATGTATGTTTGGGACAGGGTTATTTACCTCTGCAGTGGAGTATTTTTTATTTTATTAATCTTAAAATAATTGAGCTTATTTCCAATTAAATTGTATTAACAGCATAAAAACACAATCAAAGAACTTGTTGTTATTCATTCTATAGGGCTTAGATCAGGGCATATTTATTTACGTCTTCATAAATAGTCCAACAAAATCCATATATTGTGACATCAAATATTGTCCTGCACCAGGGCAACGTGTGCTCCGTTATAACCAGAAAAGGTAATAAAACTGAGTCCAATACAACGTTTGTATATCGTTAAGATCCCCGGAATCACAATATGACATTTATGTATATTCATATCAATATATCCACACACAATAGTCAAGCCACCCAAAATGGTCATATTCAAAGAAATTTTCCTTATTGTTTCGTTCACCACTGGCTTTACCTACAAACCGACCCATATTTTATTAGTAGAGTCGTGAGGCCTTGGCTTGCTAATTAAAAAAAAAGGACCCACTTCTGTGTGGTCAACTACAGAGCTGGAGCAGGTCTTCTTGGAACCACGAAATCTATTTTTTACCGTCTGATGACTGATAATTTATCCACTGAAGTCAATATGGAAATAATAATGATAAAAATTCAAGCTGTCATCGAATCAGTATGTGATCGAATTTGAAGACAAAACGGAATATTATTTTTCTAAAGTGGTAGGTAGCACGTGTAAAAAAGTCTCCATTGTGCGTTCTTAGAACAAAGCACATGAAACGAACACATAAGTAATAAAATATAAAGATAGGGGATTTCGTTCAGATGTAATTTTAAATAATGTATCAAATCTTTGTTCTGTTTAAGTTTTTTTTTGATACAGCTTGTACATGTATGTTATCTTAGCCTTGAAAATCCTTCCATGCGAGTAGTAATAATTGTACAGGCTCTCATGAAGACGTCATCATGCTATTTAAATGATAAAGATCTCACATCGGCTCTCACGGTTAACATTGTTGATTCTTGGTTCTCACTACAGATACGAAATTCTCTCATTTCGACGTAGTTTGCATGGCTTGGTACGAAAGATCATATTATCAAAATAAAACGAGAATTTTCGATAAAAACTGTGAAAATTACACATTTTTATTCTCATCATACTTGTAATATTTTATGATATTCTAGTTCGATTATTGGGAAAATACAACATCGACATTATATGATCATACATAACTATACCATACAGAAGGTTGTCTGATTCAAATTAGAACAATTTTGAATACGTAAATCAATATCGCACGTAACAAACAGATCCGATATAAAGTTGCGTATCAGAACTACATTTTGATATTTTTTCAGCGTTTCGTAAGTAGTGTGATACTACTGAAAATTGGTAAAGATGTGTTTATTTTGGTTATATACGCTGTACTTAATGGTTTTGGATTATTTGTTTCTTTTGAATTTCGCGCAAAGCTACACGAGGGCTATCTGAACTAGCCGTCCGTAGTTTAGGAGTGAAAGACTAAAAAGAAAGCAGCAAGTCATCTAGGGCTACTCTTTTAACAACGAATAGTAGGATTGACCGTCACATTATAACGCCTCACCGCTGAAAGGGCGAGCATATTTGGTGAGACGAGGATTCGAACCCGCGACCCGCCGATTGCGAGTCGAGCGCCCTAACCACCTGGCCATGCCAGGCCGAAATGGTTTTGGAAAACAAAGAAATATGGATCAGCTTTGGACGCCAGGACCATCCAGAAGGAGTCCTGCATCATGGCATACCCCAGCCGTGGTAAGAAAAAATATGGCATCTTGTATTTGTTCGTTTGTATTTATGCACAAAGCTACACAATGGGCTATTTGTGCTCTACCCACCACGGGTATCGAAACCCGGTTTCTAGCGTTGTAAGTCCGCAGACATACCGCTGTGCCACTGGGGGGGGGGCAGGCATCTTGTAACAGACGAAAATTCACAAACACAAAGGTCAGTGGCAATAGCCTTCCACGTGTCTGAGGCAACAGTACACAACATAATCACTAAGGGCCTCCGTCTGAAAACGAGGCCAATGAGGTATGGGTTCACCAAGATAAGGTCTCCTGTCATATCTCAAGTTCAACCATAGCATTGCTCAAGATGCTGGAAAATGAAACGGATATTCATGCTATTTCATACAAAGACACTCTGATCAGACGACCTATGGATTTCTGTGCGATCAAACTGTTTAAACAGACAAGACGTGCAGACATGGATTATAGCGAAGTGCTGATGCTATAAAATCGTTTTAATATAAAGTACTCAACCTCAGAAACAAAATAGTATAAAGTTATTCAATAGAATAAGATAGATGGTTTTCTTGGACACTTAAACACAGATGAAGTGATTTAAAAAAACCGAAAAAGTTTATGATGTATTAATGCACGTGAAATGTTTTTCGAAATACTTCCTTAAAAAATGACATAGAAAATTCTAATTATGCTAAGAATCACAAATAAAACAAAGTAGACCATACTAGAGTTTATAAAGAAGATCAATAGTACTTGAAATAGTCACGTGCCTCCTACGTGCTTATCATTAATTTCACTTTTATACTGAAATCGCCAATTTAATCTAAGAACAATTTAAAAGGTTTGTTTGTTTGTTTGTTTGAAATTGAGCACAAAGCTACACAAAGGGCTATCTGTGCTCTGCCCACCACGGGTATCGAAACCCGGATTCTAGCGTTGTAAGTCCGCAGACATACCGCTGTGCTACTGGGGGGCTATTTAAAAGGTAATGTTTAAAGCATATTTGTCCAAGTGTTGTGGGAAAAAACCCTCTAAAGCAGAACTTTATTCTTTAATGTGCATAAAATAATATATAATTTCTTCAATTTCTACATCAATATTTAGAAAACCATTATGATATTCTACAGAATAATAGTTAAAAATGTAGTGTGTAAAACATGCGAACAAGTTCCACAGCATTATGAACACATCATGAAATGACAAGAAAATATTAAAATTGTGTTTTTTATTTGAAAAATCGTAGAAGAATTATAGAACTATGTTTTGGTAACGAAATGGGAGATGTCTGTAGTCAACTTTCCTGTAAACTGGTATGTCTTAATAAATAGCTCTCTGCAACATACCTAAATACATACTTTGGAAGTAACTTCTCGTCATTAATTATGACTTCTGATTAAAGGTAGCTGCCAACACAGATCAGAGCCAAGAATAAGCCTATGATGAGTATGGCTAATTAGATATACTGTTCTTGAGTTATTACTTATAAACATTAGAATGTATTGTTTCATTAGTAGGTTATCATCTGATAGTGAAATTTTTGTACATAATCTCCAAAATATCTTACAAGGTTCGACTAGCTTAGGAGATTTGGGTTACTCCTAAGTCCAGATACTAAATAAGCTAACAATACAAAATAATTTTTACAATAACACATGGCATATGTGACGGATTTATTATTCTATATTTATTTTAATATAGATGTTTGTTTAAATTTAA
>NW_013665759.1:934767-952886 GCF_000517525.1 Limulus polyphemus
CTGTTCTCTAAAGTTATAGAAGATTCTAGAGTGTAAGGATCGACAACATATGTGTGTACGTAAACGCTAAGGTAGCTTTGTATTGTTACGTAATCTGAATTTTCGAGAAACTCTCCATACGCCTTTTAATATAAACAGCGCGCCGCGCCAAGAAAGAGTATCTGTTATTGTGTTGCTGTAATTGGTGTGCTTAAACTTCGTAAGCTATAACTGTGATTGTTATAACGCTTATTAATCAAGAAACTTCAGATATTTTACTAGGAACATTTATAACTTTCGAACATTACAAACTATTTAACTTCAGTGGATTCACATCGGACATTAATACTTTTACGAAAACATTACCTAATGTCAGCGAGAACTACAGGGCTAGCTAGCTCCCTGTTAAGTGAATTATACCTACATCGACTCGAAATTAACAACTGGCACGTTAATACAATTTATTTATTTTCAAAAAATAAATCCATCTCTACGTCTTTCTGTAAATATTTATATCTTAACATGATCGGATTTATGCAGACGAAGTTTTTTATTATCACCTAACCAATTTCTCGTTTCTCTTTTTTGAAAAACAATGAAATATAGCTTGATATTCTATGTACGTCATGTTTAATTGAACTCAGGATCATTAAAAAGTGCTTTATGTTTATCTGATCCAAATTATTTAGTTATATCAGCAAGATTCTCATTTTGGCTTTCTACATTTGTAATTATGTCAGTATTGGATTCATTTCTGAAGTTTTTCAACTAACCTGCAATAGCTATGAGTTAATCATTACTCCCACATTTCTATATTTTTCGTAAAACTATCACTAAATAAGTTTTCGTATCAGATATTTCGAGTTAAAATATTTAAGTGGTTGTACAGCAATCTTTGATTCTATAGGTTTATTGTACTCTTTTTTTTTACGGCTGTTTAAAGTTATTTGTAATTTCACAAGAATATAGTAGAAAGGCACTCAATGTTTACGAATTTTGCAGTACTCAACCTAAAATAAACCCCAACAGTCCCTCAAACTAACTGAAAAGACCCTCTTCAAAACTCATTTTAATATCAGTTTCGTCATTTCTAAAAATTCCAATCTGCGACCTTTGATTTACATTCACCAAATTTTAATCAGCTATTCCTTGGGGGCACTCAATCTTTAAACGAAATTTGATCAGAATCAGATGAAAACTTTCGGAGCTGTATTGTTTACACACACACACACAGAGGAGTAAATATGTTTCATGGTAAAACAGCAACAAAAATTTCCTGATTCATTCAAAAGAGCATACCTGATTTTTTTTCGTAACAATAAGTTTAATAGAAAAATCTCCCATTGCTTACTATTTTCAATATTAGTTTAATGTTGATAGATATTATAATATGTTGTCATCAAAAGAACTTAAATATGTATTTTTATAGGTATACAGAATATTTACTTGATCAAGATGTAACTATTGCTTTGTCTTGATTATTTTTATTTATTTTAGTTCGGTTTTGTTTATAACTGTTTCCGATTTCTCACAAGAATCATGTAAAATAATTAACTCTTATTCCGTTGTCTATTTAGATAAAACAGAAAGTACTGGAACATCCGTTTAGAGCAAAGAAACTATGTGTGTATTCACTGAGGGAAACTGTCAGGTTTTAAAAGTTTGTTTTTATTTGAATTAAAGGACTTAAATAAAGCCTAAGACCTCGTCTCAAAAGTCGTTTTACCTGACAAATTCAGTATCTAATACACCACTTCTTATCTGATACATTTTTGGAATTGTTTTAGATATTATTTTCTCCACAACCCATTAATTTGAGTAATTTGTTTAATATGTGCTATGATACTGAATCATAAGCTTTTCTTCGTAATCAATAAATGTTCTTGGGTTTCCTCCTTGCATACTCGGCCAATAATCCCAGTATAATAATCTGTTCAGTACGTGTTCGTGCTTCTTCTTATCTTGGAAATAGGCGTGACCTACTGGTTTGCATGCTAGACTATAGATCCTAGGGTCAATGATCCTGTTAACACAAATAATAAGTGCGTAGTAAGAGTATCAGCCAAATCCCAAGATTTAGCGGTAGATGATGTTGACTAGCAGCCTCCATCTATTCTATTAGTCCAAAATTAGGAACGGCTAGCGTAGACAACCCATGTGTAGCTTTGCGCAAATATCCGAAGCAAAACAAATCAAACTTATCCCTTAATTTAGACTATAATCGCAATATATTTACATTACGATATTATATATATTTTTAGTGAAGTTGCCTTAATTCTAGTCCAAAAACAGTTGATACAATTTAATCTAAAACTTTTTAAAACATCATGAATAGATATGCTAGCACTTGACTTGTCATGTGTATATATACCAATTAAAACAAATATTAATAATATCTATTGTCATAAGAACAAGGTTTGTAGATGCATGTTTAAATAAAGGAGAATAAAGTGAGTTAAAGCTTAGCCTCTTGTAATTGGTCTACGATTTTACTGAATAGTGCTTGCTAGTAAACAATCCAAATCAATTTGCCAAAAGATATGCCGATAAAAAAGACCAAGCATTATTTATCAAACTTTTGTTACCAGATCTTTGATAGAAAATGCTTTCACCTCTAAGATTCGCCAACAGTTGGTCAATGACTTGACTAATCTATTTCATAATATTATCATACTTCTTGACAAAAGTTAATTAATTCTTGGTTGGTCAAGTGAGCCAACATTTTTAAACATATCAGTTTCTAAGATAAACTAATCAAACAAGCTGATTGGACAAATATCAAACCAATAAGAACAAGGCCCAACTTCATCCTATGTGCACTCTTAAAGAGAATAAATTATTTTGATATCCAGGCAAAATCGAGTCAGATGATATTTCAATGATATATATAACGATTTGTCGTTGTGCATTGCGTGATTTTTGTTTTTATCGAAGCTCTATATAAAATGAGAGCTTTTTCGCTGGATGGGATTACAGTATTGTTACATATGTTTTCCTTCAGGTAGTATGTTGCTAGTGGATGACTATAATACAACATGTTTTCCATTACTTATTCACCTAATCTTCTTTCAATATTATTAAGTTTTCATTTTACTTTTTGAAGATTATTGAAATATGATGTAAGACGTTATCAAATCCACTATCATTTTACTTTGTATAATATTGATGTAAGTCTTCCAGAAATCCTTCTAGGATGATTATATATATTACTTATATTCTGAATTTTGTATTAGATTTTATCATTAAGTTTTTGTCTTATAGGTCTTATATGGGTTGAATAAGAAGTCATAGGCTATCTTGAACAACGTAGGCTTCTATTTGTTTTCTATTTGGGTCATTTGAGCATTAGAACACGCCTTTTATAAATTTTTGTTGTTGCAAATTAATGTTGACAATAGTTTAACTTTGTTTGGTTTTCATTATGACACAGAATCAGATAACTTTAGCGATAAGTTATTAAACTACGACTCCACAATACAAAATTTGATACCTGTTTTAAATCATAATAGAAATTATCAATTATTTTCTTATTGGACTGATACAATCCAATTAAGGATTGAAGACGAATTATTACCAATATCAGGCTTTCTGCGACTCAGTGTTACTAATAATCTTATAAAACTGTCCTAATAACAAACAGTTGACAGCTAAAGTTGAACTATACAGGCAGCCTCGTTATTAAGTTGTTGTTTTTTTCGTAATGTTGAATTTGAGTAGCTTAAAAATAGCAGTTTTATCTTTAAGTACCATGACGTTTTTTGCAGTTATTGTTATATTATTGTTAAAAACTATAAAGTTACATTCCTTGCAGCACTTTCGGCTTAGGTATATATCTGATTGAATTAATTATGTTTATTAAAGTTTCCTTTTTTCTGGTATAACACAAAAATCATGCGACTATCTAAAGAAATACATTCTAGAATATCATTGCTGAAACTACTTAGTGGGATTGTTAAAGAACAAGCCAATAGTAGTTTATAAAGAGACATTTAAAAGACTTTAACATGATAATATTATTGAGTACTCTGTATAACTGGCTACCCCTTTTGGAGATAGGGAAAAAGAACGATCATTATATATAATTGATAAATGTCTGTCCGTCACGCTTTGTATCTTCTGAATGATTAATCGTAGAAAAAACATTATATATCAAAATGCTTCTTTTTAAGAGTACATTACAAGAAAATTATTTATTTTTTCCAATTCCTAAAATTTCATATCGATATCAACATCGATCCGTCAATATTCGTATCAACCTAAAAAACATTTATTCAGAATAAAAATGTTTCTTTTTGTGAGGAATTTCCTCCGTCGACGGAAAGAAATATTTCAGAGCTAAAAGAATGAACGAAAAAAAAGCATACAGAGAGGACTGTGCTTGAGTATTTATTTGTTGTTGTTCGGTTTATATATTGGTTTTTATTTCATGTAGGCATTATATGCATGCATGATTTTATTGTACCACGTTGAATAAACTGATTTAAATTGAATTGAATATATCCCTTTCACACTTGTTATACAAAGGACATCTGTCAAAAAGTGCTTACTTCGGTAGCAGTCTCTTCTGTCGCTCAGGTAAATGACAAGGAACGGCGGCATCCAGCGGATAAAATCCCCGCGGTTACTTAGCGAAGCTGAGCGCTCTATTGTGCTGGATGCACCCATTTCATTGAAGCCCAGATATTTTTTGTCAACAATGCATTGCAGTTAGTCTCCTTTGCTTAAAACTATACAATTTTCCTTGTTGAAATAACACATTAAATGACGAAATACAGTTGTAAACAGTTCACTAGACAATTATATTGCATATACGCTATGATCAAAAGCACTAGGTTGGCTGCACGTTTTGTATTTATTCATCACTATTTTCAGGAAATTTACCGTTGAACTGTTTCAATGAGCATCTGCTAGAATCGTATAAATAAATAAATAAACCCCATTCAAGTCATTCAATTCAACTTAGAATTTCTAGATATCAGAAATGTCAGTTTTAGAGACAATTGTTTTTAGCTAATTAAATTACATGCGTGCAGTTGCTGTATCCACCACAGGCAATCAATTCCCGGATTTTAGCGTTGTAAGTCCGTAAACTTACCACTGTCCAACTGGGAGACCTTATTTAGAGATGGTGGAAGATAGAAGTTGGATGTTAAATGCAAACTTTACAAATCTCTGGTTTGAGGTCTGTGGAGGAGAAATTAAGAGGTGAGTACAGTCTAACAAGATTTGTGTCACAAGCCAGGTTTTGGCCTTCGAAGGTTCTTTAGTTTCTATACTGTTCATCTAAATTTTAATTTCTCATCATCCAGCGTAATTAATAGATTAAAAGCCACGTGAAAAAACTTCTATGGTCTAACATAATTTTTATCATAAATATAACGTTTAATTGTTTTGTTTGAAGTTATGCACAAAGCAACACAATAAGCTATCTGGGGGCAAAAACGATTAGTTCTAACGCTCGCCTGTTCTTCTGAATATAGTTCAAATAATATAATAATAAGCAACATGTGTTAAAAACAGATAGATAAATAATAAGGTATTATTGATCCTTGCCACAATTCTGATTTGTATATGACTTAAATAAAATTTATTATAATTACAATATACGTACTTAATCAGTTTTTGTTGATGAAATTGATAAAATAAATAGCGCCTCGACAGCTACTATTACTTTTGTATCCCAACTGGCCTGATATTATATAACCTTTTATTTCTTTCATGAGTTTTTAGAATGATCTTTATATTAAATTCGATAAGTTCTAGCATTTTATATATGGATATTAGGTTATTTATTCAAGAGTTTTACTTTTATGTCCTAAAAACTATATCCTTTAAAACTTAAATTATTTCGAATTATGTTTGCCTTTAATTCCCTAACCTAACTTTTTGTACTTTAATATATTACAAATGTTTCTAATGTTAAAATCAATGTGGTATTTTCAGGTACAACGATTTACCGACAAGTATCAAATAGGCAAATCCGTAAATAACAACAGAAATAAGAGGAGTGCTCCGTAATAGATAATTTGACTGAATATTTTCAAGCGTGAAATAACAAGTCAGGGCAAATTTGAATGAATAAACGGAAACAGAATGCTTACCTACGCAAAAGAAACGACAGTCCTTTCTACTTAGCTGTGTTTGGCTCCACAGTTTTCTCTCCCTGCGAATTCATATCTGTAAAACCTAACATAGTGGCTTTCACAGAAATCTACATTTGGCAATCTCCTTATAGAAACCGACTAAAAACTTGCACCTGATTCAATAGGTAAACTTGCTTTCTTTGTCCACTCGACAGCGTTTTCTTGATCACGACGTTGACTAAATGCAACAGCCGATCAATGCTGTGAGGGAACAAAGGACACGGCCAGCAAAAGATATAAAAGAGCTAATCCTTTCTGGATGTGAAATAACTGCAATATCCTCTCTGGCAGAAGATAGAACAACAACAAACGAAACAACTAGAATAAAGAGAACTTAACGACTTTCTTAACCCTGTGTTACTACAATTATAGCATGTAATCTAAAGAACCGAGAATCCTCATAAGTGCATATTACTAAAGGAAGTAGAAAACATGTAATAAGCCTGCATATAACACCATATCCAGTCTTAGTTAGTGTGTGTCTGTCTGAACATTACGAAGTAGGTTGCAATCTCAAGCAACTGAGCCTACAAGAAAAATGTGTGCATTATTTTATATGAGTTACTCAAATTGGCTGTTATATGTACCACGATATCAGAGCAGCCAAATAAACACCAGCTAAACGTTAAGTTTTCAACAATGCTTTTAAAAATTACTTTCAAATGAAAACTGAAACTGACGAGTCTGACGTAGGCTAATAGGTAGCGTTTAGTGCTACGATCGGAAGGTTCGAGATTAAGGACGTGAAACTGCTGAACGCGCTCCGCAGTTTAAGCTATGGGTGCGTTATAAAAGTGAAAGCCAATTCTGTTGTGCTATTCAAAGAGCCAGGCAAAGTCCTCGTAAAAACAGGTGATGCTACCTGGCTGCATTCCCTGTGCCCGGTAATTCAATATTTGGGGCAGCTATACCTGAACCTTATGTGTCTGTGACCTGGCTGTTTATCCCACGTGGGAATGACGTTCAAGCTGAAAAACTAATTCCTAAAACGCGCGAAATTTCTCCAAGTGGTAGCTGAGTCCACACCTTTACATAAACTTGGAAATAAACCTTTCGATATACAAACTATATAAATACTATAGAACATAACTATTTCTAACCCATAGGAACTTTTAAGGTTTACAATTAAGTAAAGGTGGTTATCAAGTATTGATTACATCTTATACAAACCTTTATTTCTAAGAACCTTAATTCTGATTTTAAAATAAATCCCTGGTGAAAATAAAAACCAGCTTTCTTTTATCTTACCAATATCTGGTTTGATTAATTTTCTCGGCCTCAATATGGGCTTGAATTTAAAAACTCCTTAACTCTAAGATAAAGAAGAAGAAAAGACAGAAATCTTATCTCAAAACACGTCCCCAACAAAGAGATCGTTTCAAAAAGAAAAAAAATCGTGCAATTAGTACAGCTACTGTACAGCAATTCAACATTATCAAAAAAATGGTCTGAAAACTGAGACCACAACCTTCCCTTCATGATTTTACAGTTGGTTTGACAATAAACTTTCTTTCATTTCTTTCATATTTCCTACTGGATATATATATATTATTTCGTTGTTGTGCCTTCAGTTACTACATGCTCCCCAGTGGCACAGCGATATGTCTGCGGACTTACAACGCTAGAATCCGAGTTTCGATGCCCGTGGTGGGTAGAGCACAGGTAGCCCATTGTGTAGCTTTGTGCATAATTACAAACAAATAGTTACTATATATTATTCAATAATAAGATCTATTTCAAGAGGAGTTACATTTTTGATGGATTCTAAGTTTATGTTATTAAAATATGTTTGTTCGATACTTTCGTAAATTCGGCAAAGCTACTATACTAGTCGTTACTAGTTCTGAACAGATAAACTAGAGGGAAGCAAACTTGCCAACATTACTCACCACCAACTCTTAGACTACTCTAATTTAATAGCGAGATTTGACCGCCATTGTTATAACGCATCCGTGGAGCGCGTTTTTATGGCAAATTATGGATCCTTAAATTTACAGTTAGGCCCACTAGCCACAAGACCACAGCTGGCACCATTATGAATAAATGTTTCAATGACAGTTTAATATCGACTTTACTTCACCAAAAATTCAGATATATATATATATTGTTTGTTTGCTGTTCATAAAGCTGGTAATGACCTGGTTATTAACAAGGTTTATTCATTTGTACTTGATACACAAAAAAACTACCTTTCATAGAAAATAATTTAACATGTTGCTTAAATTTTGATATCACAAGTAAAGTATATATTGTATACAAATTAAAATCTTTAATAAAACATAGATTTTTCTTTCCCGTTTATCCTTCATCTTTTCCAATCAAGTATTTACAGGAATTAAAATATGTCTATTAAAACAATTTGTCTGTGCTTTTAATCACTGACATATTTATCTAGTGTTATATAAATATCAATTAAAAAGATTAAAATGCAATATCTAGAAAAAATATATGTTTGTTAATTTGTTTGTTTTTGTAGAATTTCATGCAAAACTACACAAGGCTTAGCAAAGCATAGCTACACCTACTTTTGAAATGATAGACCAGAGGGAAGGCTTCTAGTGAATAGCATCTTCTGCCAACTCTTGGGTTACCTCTTCTGATGGAAAGTGGGATTTGCTCCACAGCCCCAAAATCCGGAGCGGGTTTTTGCGAGAACAGATATCGAACAATTAATTCTAAGTTTTACAGTCCGGATACGCTATCCACAAGCAATACCCGGCAAAGAAAAACGTTAAAAAATTCACATTTGCTCCTTACGTTATGCTATCATATTTATTTATCATTTATTTTTAACTTTATTTTAGGGGATTATTAAATCGAAGTGTAATTTAAAGATCTTACTTCGTTTAAATTTAACTTTTTTTTTTCTGTTAGATATTCTCTACTTATTTACTTTAAAATTATCGATTATATGTCATATATCTAACGAAATTTTGATCGTTTAATACACTTTCTTATGGTTACGACTGCCGCAGAATTGTGAACTTTTATCAAACTTTTGTTGTAAGATAAACATTTACACAAAAACCACAATATGCCCCATTGAGGTACCATTTACTATGTAGCTGTAGGTTACTTTTTACATTTTACAATAGCAACCAACTATTTGTAGACTGTTGCTTATACGTGTATATATGTACACGTGTGTATTATGCGCTTTTCCTAGGTAACATTTAAACAAAATTTAAGAATATGAGTACAGAAATCAGACAAAATATAGTCTGAACTAATATGATTAAGCATTAGCCCAAAAATGTTGCAACTGATGAACAAATTGTGTAAAGATGTGGATTTGATTTGGATTGATTTCATTAATTTCAGATATCGATTTAATTCAGAGAAAACTTTGTTGTATTTTTTATAAAACATCTTGTTTATTAATTTTTGGAACATCCGTAAGTTTGTAATTTGGAATAAAAGCCATAACAAATACATAAAAACTCATCAGTAAAATGGCGTTCCATTTATTGATGTCACTATGTAGCTTCTGTTCTGTTTTGTTTTTAATTAACTTTTTTTTTGTTTGAAGTTAAGCACAAACCTATACAATGGGCTGTCTGTGATCTGCGCACCACGGGTATCGAAACGCGGTTTCTAGCGTTGTAAGTCAGTAGACATACCGCTGTGCCACTAGGGAGCCTTTAATTAGCTTCATCAAATCTTGTTTATTATGATATTTAAAATATTTTAATTCATATGTTGCAATTTTACCATTATAAAATATATTTTGCAATTCTTACTTAATATTTTTATTTAGGACTATTAGTTAGCCCCGTGGGGACAGCGATAAGTATATAGACTTATAACAAACCTATTATTTGGGCCGAAAATCTCGTTTAGAGCGAAGGTACTCAACTGATGGTTCAAGAAATTTATAATTCCTTTCTAGTGTACTGACTTTTAACATGAAGTATTAGTAACTTGCTTTATAAATCTGTCATTATTAGCGATATGTCAATGTTAAAATGTTTTAGTTCGTATCAGAATAGTTAGTTTACTTTTGATCAGAAGTTTTAATAATTACTCGATCACAGGAAGCCAGCCACCTACTAGGAATGGACATAACCAGATTTGTAAGATTTTACTTGGTAATCAAAAGTCTGTTTTACAGGTTTTCGTCAGGAGAGAATTTAAAAGGTCAACAGCATGTTTATGAGTTACTTTGTGACCCAAAACAAGCTCACTTCCAATACTGTAAGTTGACTAAGAAAGCAAAGGAGTCATATTTCAAAGTACAAATGTTGTTTCTAACAAGAATTAGGTCAAACTGAATGTTTTTAATAAAACTCTCACATTTAAATGTAAGGATTTTGAGCTAAGAAGGAAAATACAATTGTAAATGTTTATCCAGAATTTTTAATTATGGAAACATCTATTAAACATGATATTTTTATACACATGACACATTTCATACTTTGCTACATTAAGTAAATGAAAACTGATGGTTTTAAACTTATTGATTAAAGTGATTAATGTTTGTGATTAATAAAGTGTAACTTTAAAATAATGTATCTACTGTTTGAAAATGAATATTTTACTCTGATAAAAATGTTCTAAAATAGTTATAGTTATTCTTCATATATTTCTACTTTACTCTTCAATAGCAGTTTATTAACAGTTGCGAATACGTTTATGCATATAGTTAAACAGTTTATGTCTGTCTTATCTCACTAAAATTAAACTATTCACTTAGACACGTCCACTTCTATTGTTTGCATAAAACTGTACCCATTCTTTCTTTCTATTTAAGTACTTTTGAAGATAAGAACTTTTCAGTATTGAATTAATTTATGTTTCATTTACGCAAGCTTCGTGCAAAACTGCAAAAATTAGGCATGGTTCCGTAACAAAATACATATCAGTTATATACTATGTAGGCGTGTTTTAATCTAAAGCTTCTTTACAAGTAACATATTTTAATGAAGGGAATAACGCTAACGTTTACATTTTCCTTTAATATGGAAAATAAGTACAATAAATCTCAACGTCATAGTACTATTATTACAACCGTACTGATTTTTAAAATTAGATAACTATGTTTTGAAGTTCTTTTTGGAGTGCTTCATATGCGCCAGGATGAACACGTAGGCTACGATTGGAGCGCCGCCACGCGTTACTCAATGCTATATATATAAATAGACGAAAGCAAATATGAAACGTCTCTCCTAGTTCTTGGCATTTTGACATCTTACAGAGCCGTGAGTCTGAAATAACAGTACTTTTGCGCTGTGTCACCTTACCTGTTTCACCTTTAGAATCGTACGTACAAGGTAAGGATTTTTCCCATCGATAATGTATTTTTTTATTTTCTGTTGTTGTTTTTTTCAATCAAATGAACTGACCAATAAAGTTTAATATATGAACACATTTTTCTTAATGCGTTTCCTTGTTTTTCACACAACAGTAACTCATGTCAATGTCTTTACTTCTTTTCAATAATTGGAACTTAAATTTGAGTGTTTTGTGTTCGAAGTCGAACTAGACTACTTTAAATTTTCCTTCAGCGCTTTTTATAATGTAATATTTTTATAACCATACATACCTTTCTTTCTCTAAAACTAAACAAAAATCTCAAATCGTAGTTTACTCGCAGCTTTAGTTTCTGTTGTGTTCGTTATTTTCTGTTGACGTGTTTGTAAATCAGATCCTCCAAACAAAACTGCAAATTCATATTAAAGCAGCTTGTTTGTTTAGAATTAAGCACAAAGCTACACAATGGGCTATCTGTGCTCTGCCCACCACGGGTATCGAAACCCGGATTCTAGTGTTGTAAGTCCGCAGACATACCGCTGTGCCACTGGGGGCTAGCAGCTTGTTTAGGGAGCTAACTGTTCTTCAGGGGCGTTTCATTTTTTGAGATACCTAACATCAGTTTGACGAAATATTGTTTGTTATACCGATATTTCTTTCTGCTATGAATTTTGATGTTTAACAAGAGTTCCATCTTCAGATTTTAAGAAAAGGCGAAAAACATATAGCAGTAACTTATTATTAGTCTGAATGTATTTGCAGTAATGTAACTGTAACGGTCCTGAAAATGCTGGTTATGTTGATTCAATACATTGTTGGTACAAACAGTCTGATAGAAGAATTTTTCAGTTACCTTATGCATTATGAAAACTTGGTGCTACGTAATACAATATATGGTTCACTCATCAAAGGTATTCATTGAGGTTTTGTACATGTTTTAACTATTCAAAGGCAATAATTACTCTGAATTAATATTACTTTCCTGTGAATGTAGATGAGGTTAAAAGTTAACAAACAAATGTAAACTAAAAGTAAATTTTGTAAATGCTATTTAGACCCAAAACGTTTCATCATATTCTCTATCTCTTGAGAGTTTTACATCGTTCTCCATTTTAAATTACTATTTTATAATCTTTTATCAATAATTGTTAATATATAATCCTCACTTCTATATATCGCAAAAGGTTTTTCATTATTATTAGATAACTAGCCGCGATCCACAAAACATTTGCGGTATTTTTCATGCCCTTCGCTTGAATTTTCCTTATTCAATCATTTTCACGTGCGCCATTTAAGCTATGCTTTCTTGCAGGCATTATGTGTTAGATCGATAAATCCTGGTCTATTTGAAAAATGTTTACGCGGTAAGACAAACAAACTCACGAAGACATAACTTTATTTAATAAAATTACACGTAAAATAAACAATAAAGTAATGGTATTTATAATAGTGTACACAGAGTATGAAGCAGTTATGAGCGTTCAGTGTTTTGACACGGTTTTACGAGTTGACACAAAGAAACTCACAAAAGCAAAGAATAAGACCCGTAGTAAAGAAAAAAGTAGCTAAAAGGTGTTTATAGCAGTCTATGAAACAACCAAAGCTAAATTATTGTAAAGTAAAGTAAATGTAAAGTTATAATGAAGGCAAACTTAGCTGAATATGTAGAAACGTCTGAATGCGTGTTCACAAAGTTATAAGCATATGACTTTGAACGAATTGTGCATGTGTATTTTAGACCTAAATAAGTCTAGAAAGCCCATAGAAATTGTATTCAGTGTCATGTTCATTTTTAAAGGAAATTACATGTGGGTTAAGTGTTGTTTGGGTGAAATACTTTGCAAATAAAAAAAACTAAAGTTGAAATCAAAGCCAGTCGTTACGTGATGAGAGCGACATTTTGTCATCGTATACCGTAGTCGTTGCATTGATAATTTTGACTAAGTAAAAAACAGGTAAGGTGATTCTGAATGGAAAAGCCAATATGGAATCCAGACTCCTTGGACAAAGGCCTTTCTAACGATGTGAGATTTGTAGCGTTTGATCGAGATATTTAGGAGAAAATTTCCGGACAGATAAACGCAAGCGTATTATTCATATAGATTTTCACTTAAAAACGACTTGTTTTCATAGTTTGATGTATTAACCGTAAAGAAAGAATTATTATTAAGGCAATACCTGGAACGGTGTGGTTGTTGTTAAGCGGACCTCCCAGTGGCACAGCGGTATGTCTGCGGACTTACAACCCTAGAAACCGGGTTTCCATACCGTGGTGGGCAGAGCACAGATAGCCCATTGTGTAGCTTTATGCTTAACAACAACAACTACGTTGTTAAGAGCAAAGCTATACAATTAACTATCTCTGCACTGTCCAGCGCGGATATCGAAACCTGATTTTTAGTATCGTAAGACAATACTTGAGTAGCCGAATATGAACCAGACTGTGAGTGCAATAATAATCAGACTGTTTTTAAAATTTAAAGATAATTATAGTCTGAGTTATATAATCAATAAAACATAAAGTATTGCATTATACATTGTAATACTCTTTGTATTTCTCGTATTGTTCTGATCATGCATTGTTAGGAAAAACTTACTATTTCGATCTTTCTTCACAAAAGTTCCCTAATCTTAAAGACTAAAATAACAGAATATGTCACACGGCGAGTTATCGAAATATCAGAAAGAATGTAAAGGCAGAAGACAACAACTTGGAAATAGTATTATATTCTCTGTCAAGTGGAGGCGGTTTATACGGGAAACTAGATGTTTTTCTTAAATGTTACATTGTGTTAATACTAAAAACTTACAATATGACTTTCATGATATATGTTCTTTTCAATAAGTCATATACATGACTTGGTCTTTATAATGAACGGACCTAAATAAGACCCCAATAGTTACGTGATCAAGTGCGGATACTTCCAGCATTTGTAACGTTAGAATGATTTAGTGATTACAATAAGAACAGTTCAATCATGAAGAAAACGTGTGTTTACTTGTAGCTTCCTGGCCTTTGTTGGGATGAGTAGGTTGGAGATCAATGTGGCTAACCCTTTGTTTTTAGTCTTTGTGTCGGAGTATCTTAAGAGAAACATATACCAATTTAACAATAAAAAAATTTCTAACTTTTTTCGCTCAAAAAAGAATGAATATTCGAGAACGTGTTTGTTCTTAGAGGAAATTCTGTTGTATCTATATATCAATCATCAATTGTACTTTATATATACTAGCATATATATATATATACTATATATGTTTGGTTTTGAATTTCGCGCAAAGCTACACGAGTGCTACCTGCGCTAGCCGTCCCTAATTTAGCAGTGAAAGACTAGAGGAAAGGCTGCTAGTCATCACCACCCACCGCCAACTATTGGGCTACTCTTTTAACCCAGAATAGTGGGATTGACCGTCATATTATAACGCCCCCGCGGCTAAAAAGCTGAGCATGTTTGGTGGGACGGGGATTCAAGGCCGCGACTCTCAGATTGCGCGTAAAGCGCCCTAACCACTTGGCCATGCCGGGCGAAGTGTTCGGATTGTGCTCTTTAGTCATACGCAATTCATTGCATTAAAATGATCCAATGTGCATAGCTCAAATTTTGCATAAATTTTACCCATATAAACTGTAATGTTTTTATATGTTAAAAGTGATACCGCTTATTGAAAAAAAAATAATAGTTTTTAAAAACTCTAGTTTCTCAGTACTACGTTTAAAATTTACATAAGTATAGATATAATCAATCCCTCACATACAGTCCTAGTGAAAGTCGTGTTGTTGTTGTGAGGAGTATTCTTTTATTTAAAATTGTGATCTGTTATAAAGAAATGGTTGTTGCACATACCACAGTTATTTTTCTAATTGTCTGAATCTTGAATACTCAAAATATGAAATTTTTTATGGATTTTTGTTTGTGGTGCCACTCGGTAGATGGCGTAGAAGATTTGGTTACATAAATAGATAATAACATGCACGCTACGTCCGTTATAGTAAGATAGATATACGTGTTCAGTTGATATCTTTCCTTTTATTTCCACGTAATATAAATGAATGGAAAAAAAAAACAGTAGTATTACTTTAAAAAAATGAGGATTCAAAACATAATTCATCTGAATATTTATGTTAAGCCTACATTTAATGTTAAGAGAATAAAAGTGACCAAAATATTATATCATTTAGACTTAATGATATAATAATAAGTAATAAAAAATTAACATGAATAAATAAATAAAAAACATAAAGATTTTGGAAGTTTTGAAAAACATTAACATTCTAAGTATTTCAAATAATACCATGGTATATGTAATTTGTTTCTATGGCAAAGTTATTAATACTATCTATCTGCCATCGCCTCTAATTTTGAACTATTGACCAGGCAGCCAGTCAGCTTCACCCTACCACCCACTATTCATGCTAAGAGGTATCCTAGTGGGTCAGCGGTAAGTTTACGAACTTACAACACTAAAATCCAGGGGTAGTTTTCCCATAATGTGTAGCTTTACGTTGAAACAACACCATCCACTTTAAGGAATTAACTGTCATTCTTATAACACACCCTCAGCTTAAAGTGTGGAGGATATTTTGATATCGCACGGATTGTTAGCTTTGGAATCCGGAGCTCTATCAAAGGACCAACTCGCGCCCATAATACTATGGAAAAACACTGACAAGTGGAGAATTATCACTTTAAACACCAAGTGGCTCACCGAATTAGTATTACACGGCGTTTACCAAACTTCTTTGGCCACGTAACACTTTTGAGCTCTAAAACTATTGACAGAACCCTTAAGATAAATATAGATATAAAATATTATCTTTGTACAATATGTAACTAGATACACAAACAAGTTTATAGGACTTTAATTTCTGTTTCTTATGTTTATAAATTAATTATAATTAAACAGTTTTTATTCAAGAAAGCACTTAAGTCTTAACTTCATAACACGTAAACAAAGCCTTAAAACCGTTTAAAGTTTTTGTCCCTTTTTAATGAGAAAAGTGTTGTTGTTTCTTTTGCTCGCAAATCCGTTTAATATTGGGAGTGATGCTGGAGAGCTGGATTCTCATATCAGGTGCAGCATTCAGTCTAGCTTATTGTTTTCTTGAAACACTGCACTCGACTATCACTAGCGACTAACTAACAGCGAGTCATCAATTAGGCTTCGCCCATAAATGAAATGACCAATGACAAAGGGAATACAGGGTGGTACGATTTATGGGCTGATGAGCTTTTAAGCCATACCTATACCTGGCCTGTTCCTTTGCTCCGACTACACTACACAAACTTTTCTCGCGGAACACCTGGATATATTGTACGGAACCCCAGGGTTTCGCGCAAACACAGTTTGGGAAATGGTAACTCTAACAAACGGTCCGAGCTTATTCTTATGAAGTCATACAGAACTTAGCAACAACAGATTGTCATAAATAATCGGTATAATTCTTCCTCTAGCATATCCAACAATTTACGTTCACAATCTACCTCTAAGAAAAACAAAAACGTTTTAAGCTCATTTAAACTTTTCATTTAATGTTATCAAACCACTGAGCGTTACATTAAAAATATCACATTAATTGAAGTATAGTAAGGCTGAGCTATTACTTGATTTTAGTCATATCGATTGAAGTCTCGCCATCATGAGTTGTGTCGCGAATGTATTACACTGCTATGAGGGCGTAAAGATAAACGTCACTTTAGAACTGCATAAATAAAAGAAAAATGAATGTATAATTCAGAATGAAGAGAAAGGCGCGTATATGAAAAAATTTAGAGTTTATTTCAGAATACCCGAAATTCCTTTTCATGTTGATATTTATTATGACGATATAATAAGAAGAATGTATTTGTTTATTTGTGTTAAGCACAAAGCTTAATAGTCCATAATGGACTATTCGTGCTCTGCTTACCAGGAGTAGCGTAATAAACCCACAGACTTACCGCTGAGCCACTGATGGGGATGAAGAATGTAAAAAAAGTGTTTTATCGTGAACACAGTCGACCCATCTGATCTGCTGTTAATGATATTGGTTAGAGATGAGAAGCTTAGAAATAGCTAATTACAAAATACTACAAATAGAAGAGACTAAACATAGCATTGCAAGGTACATTATCTGAATGAACTAAAGTTTTTGATGTTGCAAGTAAAGAAATTTACACTTATAATTATCATAATATTTAAGCAATATTTCAGCTTTAATAAATTTAAATTTCTGTTACAGTATTTCAGACACAGATGTGAATGCTTTGTTACTATGTCTACTTTTTTCAGAATTGGTTTTACGTTGTATTTCATTCGGCGTTTTAGGCGACAGAAATATTGTAGGGTTGTAATTTCTAATTGGCTGATATCGCTTTGTTTTGTTTTTTTGTAGAACGATTTTTTGGCCTCTACGCTGACGCATTAAGTTTTGATATTTTATGATGATTTTGTTATTTGCCTGGATAGTACACATCATAGTGTCAAATGAAAAATATTTGTTTTTCTTGTTGCTTAAGTTTATAAGAACTGAAGCACAAAGCTATACAATGGGCTATCTGTGCTCTGCCCACCACGGATATCGAAACCCGGTTTCTAGCGTTGTAAGTTGAGGCTGTTTTAAAGTTATGTTTACAGATGTAGTTTTTGTGTCTTATTAAGCCCACAGGCTCACAACGTCCTCGCATGTATAGCCTTCCTAAAACGCACAAAAAGGATGTACCACTCCGCCCGATTTTGTCTATGATTGGCTCTGCACAACATGAATTT
>NW_013665759.1:953773-954573 GCF_000517525.1 Limulus polyphemus
CTATTCTGCTAGAAAATAGGTATCCAGAAAACGTCATCAATAAAATTACTTCAAGGAAAATTGCGAGCTTCTCAACTTCCCTAAAATTTGGTCCTAACAAATCTCCTGTTTACTTAAAACTACCATGGATTGGTAACATTTCAACAAAATTTGAAAAACAATTGAAAACGGCCATTACTAAATGTTTTCCTGCAGTGAACCCCTACTGTGCTTATTCCACACGTAAGTTGTTGCCTGTAACACACAAAGATGCGATACCTACCACACAGAAAAGTATGGTTATTTATGAATTCTAGTGCCACTGCGAATGTCGGTACGTAAGTCGTACTTCACAAAGACTGCAGGATAGAATTAAACAGCATGTACCCACATACATAAGAAATAAGAGTGTGAAAGAAAAGAATTTACCATGTCGCTCCTGTAAAACAAAAGTTCTATCACCAAAATGTGAATCAGCGATTGGCCAGCATTTACTAGTGAACCTGACTTGTGCTGACAACTATACGGATAGCATGTATGAAATTATTGTAAATGGTCTGTCAACCTTTCATCTCTATATTTTGGAAGACACCTTTATTAAAACACATAAACCTGTCCTTTGCCGCCAAAAAAGAATTCCTATACAATCTACATATCCTTCAGTGGGTCTGTGACATTTCCTGATTGGCTTAAGGCTATGCCAATCATTGATTACCTTACTGGCCTACGTTGATCTGACTCATTTTATAAGCTGTACTATTTCCTATAGATCATTTTCCAGACGCTTCTGCTATGATTAGTGTCTGGCGAAAAGCTTCAGC
>NW_013665759.1:955016-967837 GCF_000517525.1 Limulus polyphemus
CCAACTCAACTTTCAAGATCCACATATCTACATGTGCCAATGTTTCCGTTTATCAACGTTATATTTTAAGATCTGAGCAAGGACTCATCTAACAGATGTTTCGTCATATAAAAGCTGTCTTAAAGCACGTATCCAAAATATCATACTGAGAATATCATTTCGTATATTAGAGTATACAGTAGTCGTAGCTTGGTTAGTAAATGTAGGACGACCATAAATCAAATCAAATATTCAAGATGCTTTTTTTTTTAGAAACTACTTATCCTAGTGTTAGTTTTCTCAAAGGTGAATTGAAACCTACTGTTTTGACATGGTAAAGAGTGCTTCAAAATCTCTCGCATCAAGGACCATGTTCAGTATACCCTCATTCCAATCGGCATATGAAACCTGCCTTTAAATGAAGTTACTGTAAGTATCATCTGTTCTGGATAGTGTTCCATGATCCCTGCGATACCCTCCACACTGAAACAGTACGTATTCAAATCACCAACGGCCCGGCATGGCCAGGTTGTTAGAGCACTCGACTCGCAATCTGAGGGTCGCGGGTTCGAATCCCCGTCACACCAAACATGCTCGCCCTTTCAGCCGTGGGGGCACTATAATGTGACGGTCAATCCCACTATTCGTTGGTAAAAGAGTAGCCCAAGAGTTGGCGGTGGGTGGTGATGACTAGCTGCCTTCCCTCTAGTCTTACACTGCTAAATTAGGGACGGCTAGCAGATAGCCCTCGTGTAGCTTTGCGCGAAATTCAAAAACAAACAAACAAACAAATCACCAATATAATATTGTTTATAGAGAGAAAAAAGAACTTATAATTCTCTTTGCGTCTCAGGTGATTTTTTTTTTCCTTTAGGGCAAGTAGTTGTTAAAGTTTAATCATTTTACACGTATATATATTTTTTCTTTATGCCACTTCGTTGTAGCAGTTTGATATAAAATGATAGGTAGTGGCTAAAACTCAACTATTCTAACCATATTACTTGAATTTCCAAATACTTATACTTATAGCTTATTAGTTATTGTTGTTTAACGGTTTTCTCTTATTATCACCTAACTTTCATTAGCATACTAATGACTCTATAGGTCTAATCGTACAGATGTGACGACAAACCACTTTCTACATTGCGAATAATGGGAGAAAGCTTTAAGAAAATGGTTCTTATTTCTTCTAACTAAGGGGTTTTAGAATATGTTTATTATTAAGATTCCTGATAACGATTTTGTACATTGCATTTACGAGCAGCATGAACTAAATATTTGTAATTTTTCTATTTTATATCGAAACTTATAATAATATGGTCTTGAATAAAACACTGACTACGACGTCACTGGTGACGTATCATATAGGCAAACAGATCAGACAGAATTAATTGATGTATTCCTCGCGCACTAAAAGTACACTTCGAAATGTATTACATAACGAGCTATTAAGTTATCTCTGTAACACTACTTACACTTTATTTATTACATAAATAAAAAAAGTGTATTCATTCATTTGTAAACCAATATGTTGTGTGAAATATTTGTGGTTAATAATTCGAAAACCTATTTATAGATAACTTGTTTTGACAAGTTTATGACATTTTATTTCTTTCTTGATTTTTCTCTCTTTATTTTGGCTTTTTTTGAAATAATAATAACAAATTACTTAATAATATTTTGGAAGAAAGTATTTCATCAATCAGTAGTTTCAATGATTAGTCTTTGAACTGTAAACACTGCTGACTTTACAGTTTCGTCACGGTCATGTTTTCTATGCATGAATAACATACTTTAGCACGCTTAATATGTTTTTACACCAACAACAGGCGGAAATTTCTGGTTAAATAAAAGCATTATTGTATACGACACATTTCTACAGCTGTTTACGGAGGCAAAATGATTGTGCATGAAAGATTACTAAGTCGAGTTCTTACATATATAAACATTTTACAGTATTTAAGAGAAACAGTGTTCAGAGAAACCCATAAACCACTTCGAAGATTTTTGCAACAGTAAATTGAAAAAAAAAATTAGTGTTTTAAAGCTATAACTTCCCCGAAAGGGTCATCTGTTTTAACCACTCTCACCACCATACACTAGTGTGTTGTCTGTCTGTCAGTCATTAAACACTAGAATGAAGTCACATAAGGGACGCTTAAAGTTGCAACTTGTACTGTCGTAACGTTATTAAAATGTGTGCATGCCATGAATCACGAGAAGAATTATACACTCTGTAGGCTACAACACAGCATGACATATGAACTTCAAAAGCCAGAAATAATAATATTTGTTACTCGTAATTTTCGTTTTATTTACTCTTGAAACAGAAAAATTTCGGGGACCCTGTGGAAATTCATGTAGTATAACTATTATAAACTTACTGAATTAATATTTTACTTCTACAATGTCATTTTAGACTTTCCTAATGGTATTTAATAACTATTTTACAATGGTGATATCATAACTGAAACTTTAAACGACGTAAATCAATAAGTGTTTGCATGTTTTCAAACCTTCATACGATTATAAATCAACAAATTATTATGAGTTAAAGGTTTACGCATTACAGATATCGGTTACTAGGGCACGTTATAGCGGAAACTTTCTAGTTAGAGGAACGTTATTTTAATAATGAGTTTTTCTTTTGTACTAATGGTTGTTGACGTTACACAAACATTGCTTTGTACGTTTTATTGTCCAAGACAAGAAATAGTCTTATTTATAGCTTCGACTTTTGTTTTTGTTTTATTACGTATTCTTGAGCTTTTATTGTTTATTTCAGATGTAACTGATCAAGTTAACATGCGTCATTACCATTTGATATAGTAGCTTAAAATCACGACTTTTTTTCACCATTTCAAATCTCAAGCGCCTCGAATTTTCGACGCAATTTGAAGCTTGAACACCAAGAATAAAATAAAAAAAATACAAGTGCATAAACAAACACTGTTGTACACAACCAGTGTTTATTTGCTCATAGGACATGCTCATATTCTGCCCTAGAAAATTAGTTGAAATTTCACCAACAGATGTCAGGCCATTGCAGTACTTCCTATGTAGGTGGTAGCTTGCTTGGCTGAGAAGTAATTTTATAAAACTGTATGTTATGCCAAAATAAAGTATTTTTACTGTTCAAGAATATTATAAACTATAGACATTGTTGAAATATTTTCAAGATTAGTTATATGTGTCAAATAGGTCCAACCTGTCAAATGTGGAAAGAAGTTTTACTCAGGTTTGCCTCAGTAAGTAAAGTATGTAAGTGAATAAATTTTAGTCTGTTCTATGCCAAGTTTTCAAATGAGCTCCTATTAAAGTCACAAAAATCTCTTTTTGCCAATTACCGAAATCCCGATTCTTGTTTATTTATTTTGGACACTTTAAAGTTCAAACATTACATCAGATCATGTGAAATATTTAATTATGCTATGGTTATTCCACTTCACACTAAATTGGTTTTCCACATTTGAAACAAGGTAACCTCGTCTTAAATTTAACAAGAAAAAGGTGTGAACATCCTTATAAATTTATATATTGAATTTGATCATATCAGTATTCGACTGTAGTTAGGGAATACTGTGTGACAGGTTTTTAATATTCTTAAAATTCGGTCATATTCTTTTCAGACTTTAATATATTTTTCTAGTAATGTTTTCAGACATCATCAATAGGATATGAAATAGATGATAACATGAATTGATTTTTTTCAGTTTATTTCAAATAATCGATTCTTTATATACACATATATATATAACTTTCGTATACAAATCTTAGCATCAGTACAGGGAACACATACTGTACGCGTCCAGCCAGTCTGTATTGTAAATATTGGCCTATCATCACGTCTGTGTTCTAAATGTACAACAACAAAGTCAAAATTTTAACTGTTCCATGACAATGCAAAGTACTATCTTCTCTAACTGAATTTGAAATAATAGTAATTATGCTTTTCAAAATAATGCGTGAGAATCGTAAATGATTTGCATATGAAGTAGCATTTCTGAAATATGAAATATTGTTTTGACCAGAAATAACAGAAACTTTAGTTGAAGCACGAACGAAATTTTGCAGTTTAACTGATTTATGTTGTCTAACTGAAACGGTAAAATGATTTAGCTGCTATCAAAGATCCTTATTTTTAACTAAAATCTTTTGAACTTGTGTAAATAATTTCATGAGTATTCAGATGTATAAGTTCGCTAAAAAATTGTATTACTTAAAACATTATATTTTAATACTCATAATGTATACATTTATTTTAATACTCAACAGTGTAACAGTTATGTATATACATATCAAAGGAAATTTATTTTAGCTTTGCTGGAGTCTAGGATATTTCATGTCTATCGATACCAGCTCATATTAGCGAATAGTTTTAATATCGTTGAAAGATTACTGTTTCGAATGCTTGCTATACCTGTCAGTTTAGTTATTGAGTTTCGCTTCTAAATTTAGAAAATATATTTCATTTCATTACTTAAAGTGTCTTTTGTATCGAAGTGAACAGCATTCTGGGAGCTGCTCTTAAGTTTAGTTTTCGTTTATAGCCTGATTCCTTGATTCAAAATGTATTGAATGATTTTAAAGACAACCACAGGTTATGAGCTCGGGCTGCTATAACTTCGGATCAAGATTTGTGTATCAAAGTTCAATAAAACTTACGAATGTTAAATTCGTACCTTAGTTGCTGTGATACTAGAAATAATAAATTGAATTGCGTGTTTCATAACATTTCAGATCGATCTCTATTTTCTCTGTACTAATATCCAGTGTATCTGTGTATGTGCTGTTGCTAAAAGTAATACCATTAGGAAGTAACAACAGTTTTAATAACATGCATCATGATAGTTTTCACTCTTTATTTATAAGAAGTTCCTTTTTTATCGAATAAGTCGTACGTGCATTATAGTTTGATTGAATCTGGGGATTTTTGAACAAAATAATAATTTCATTCTTGAAAACTGTCATACTACACTAAAATCATTTAAGAAGCAAATAACACCTCCATTCATTTCTTAAAATATATGTGTATCATTAATCGTGTGCAAGTTTCGCTTTTCCTGTTGTGAAAATACATACCTATTTCAGTGCATTTTGTACTAGTTAGTCACGCGGAAGACAGGTACATTTCGTCATTAGATTTGATTATTTGCTGTTTTGGTGTTCTGTTCAATTTTGTTTTTTTATTCGTATAGTTATGGCAAATGTTTACTTGCTGGTTGTGGATGCAAATTTCTTAGCGAAGGACAGGTGGATCAGTTCAAGTTTAGGAACTAAAGAAACTCAGAGATGAGTAGGTACTCGTTCTTGGATATTCAAGTCCGCAAAAGGAAAATTATTCATATGTTATCGGACAAATGATATGCACAATAGATAGCCTGGACAAATCTGGGAATTTCCAATTAGACTACATAATGGGGCCTACCTGCATAATATTTTTATTATGAATAACCAGTCCTGTTCCAATTAACTCAATATGGACTTCAGGACATCAAAAAGAAATCCAGGCGTAAGATTTTTTGAATCGGAGAGTCCAAGGTTCTAGCCACAATATGTTACTGAGCACGTTCCACACTTTCAAATGTGGAGGCAACTGAAACAAACAAATTCATTCGAAGTACTTGGAAAAAATGTATCTTTTATATAGTTCGTAATGGTGAAAACGATGCATTTATGTGTAACAGCTATTAAAAAACAAACCCTTCATCGTGCAAAAGAGTATATCATTATTGTTTATTTAGTCAACACAAATAACAAGATGCTTCAATTACTACGGAGAATCTAAGTACCTATATTAATAGTCTGTCTAGAGGTGCCTTACAAATATACACCCAAAGTATGTTATCATTTTCATTTGCAGCTGTTTAGAGCAACACATCGTTCATTAGCTATTGTGAACCGATTTTTGTCGTTGTTGTTTCTGTTTTTATCATTAAGCTACACAATGGGCTATTTGAGTTGTCTACTGAGGAGAATAGAACTCCGGCTTTTAGTATTATAAGTCCGTAAACTTACTTCTGACCCACCGAGTAACATGAACGTGACTTCCCAGCACTCTATTTTTTGTTGTTGTTTTTTCGGATATTTGTGTAACGTCATAAATACGATTTATCAAAATAATTAACCACATTTTCAATTCATAATTAGTTTTTACAAGTCCTGTTTCTAAGATTTATAAATATCTTGAATCACGTTCTCCGTGCTTGTCTGTATAAAAATAGGGAACAAAATAAAAAAACAGCACATTTATGTATGCGTTTGATAATTATGTAAAAAAATATTCCTAGATATTTCTTTGAGAGGGGGGATGGACCTAATAATTCTTCTTTGAATATTCTTATTCTGATCGAACAGCGATTTTTGGCTGTTTGTTTCATTGTAGTTAAGCACAAAGCTACACAAAGGGCTATCTGCGCTCTGCCCACCACGGGTATCGAAACCCGGTTTCTAGTGTTGTAAGTCCGCAGACATACCGCTGTGCCACTGGGGGATGAGTTTTGACTGTCAGCCTTATAACGCACCCACAAACCAAAGAGCGATTTTGTTTCATGCGATAACAGGACGAGAACGTTGGATCCGCAGATCGACAAGATAACCACTAGGCTACACTAGACCTCCTAGCTCTCACTGTGGAAAGGCTAGATATAGCTGATGCATAAAGGGTTAAAAGCACACTAAGCACATTTAGAAGTTTTAATTACTTGGTTATACACAAACAAAAAGTATTTTTTAAAGTTGTGTGGCTTCCGTCTTTGATTCGGAATTTTATCTTTCACAATTTTTAGTCAAAGGTTTCAACTTCATCATTCATTTCCAGTTAAAGGGCTTCTGCAGTACATTATCTGATGATGAAGAACAAACAGCTAGGGCACTGAAACCATTTTCATCGACTTCACCCATTCAGAGTGTGCACTTAATCATCTAGCTTTACTTTTTAATAATCTCTTAACTGCACTTCAAACAGGGGTACGTAATGTATAACTTATTTGTTTAATCAAGTGAGAAGGATTTAAAATTCAAATTGGAATTTTCAACTTCTACGGCTACTTATGCGCCTTTGGGATTAACTTCCAGAACAGAAACCCCCCTAGGATTCAGATATAGCTGCCCTTAATTTTGAACAACTGGCCAGAAGGGAGGCAACCAACCAACTGCAGCATCCACCATCACAAGAACTGTAAACTGAATGTCATTTGTAGAGCTGTTCACAAATAAAGAGCGGGGTTCGTGTAGCAGTCTCACATCTTCAATCCTAAACTCTTTGATCCACAGTTCCACACCTTAATTACTATTTAATGAAAATGGCTACTCCAGGAATAGAGAATTGTTTAGCTTCACGTTACTTTATTCATTAAGAATGATACTCTTTTTCAAAGCAGAAAATGCACAACTCGATAGAAAGGAAAAGTGAGACCGTTTATTTCGTTTCGGAGTACACCAGACCATTCAAGTTGTGGTCATGCAGATATATAGGTCAATTAACATAATTATATAGATATATATAATGTTTCTAGTTATTCCTTTCTTTTTCAAGTTAAAAGTGTGAAATTCATCCAGTTCTCTTTTTTTTTAATTCTTTTAACCGCTTGTCTAGAATCTGTTAATACGTTACTATATTTTTCATTCCAGTAATTATCTCTCTCGAGATGAGTTAATAAATACATAATCTTTCGTTTCGGTAACTAATCATCTTATGATAGGCTAATACATCTCTGCTCATTCATTTTCATAATTAAATCACCTTGAAGTCAGCTATTAGGTCGCAATTAATTCACTCTAGAAATATCTCGTCTTGCATGGGATTAGCTAATATGTTTATTCTTTAGCATTCAGGGGTGTACTGCTACCAGAGCGCGCTGGAGCGCCGCTTTGGCAACTGAAATTGGAGCTCAGTCCCAACGCTTTAAAAGCTAAAAATATGTTTATAAAAATAAGCTATATATATTTTACTCCCGACATTAAGTGTCTTTCATAACTAAACTCTCAGCGTGTCAGAGAACGCTCTAGCTGTTTTTAATCCCCGGTGTTCACTGATAGGGCTCTGTCACTCTCACACAGGACCTGGCGTTAGGTACTGTGCGAGTGCTTCTTCTCAGGAACAGATATTAGAGAGTTAACATAGTGAAATGGTTTTTGTTATGCGTCAGATAGTTATAATACACTCGAATATGGTTTTAGAACTTTTAATAAAACATATTTTATAATTATACTGTGTTTGAAACGCACACTACACGTTTTTAAAAGGCTTATTATTTATATAATATACACCTAATGTCGCTTTCATTTAGTTATTTGTGTTGCAGGATAGGAAGTGTGAAAGGCATTATAAGACTCAAAATTGTTAATAAAGTGGTGCAATTAGAAATATAGTTAATTTAAAAAATATTCATTTTAAAAACTTGTTTTAATATTAGTGATTTTTATATGATACCCAGTTTTTATCATTATTTTTTGCTTTTACTGATTAATTTAAAGAAAATTGTTTTTGTTTTTAATTATGCACAAAGCTACACAAGGGCTATCTGTGCTCTGCCCACCACGGGTATCGAAACCCGGATTCTAGTGTTGTAAGTCCGCAGACATGCCGCTGTGCCACTGGGGGGCAAGAAAATTGAGTTACATGTTTTCTCTTTGAAGTATATGCGTATTAAATTTAGTACTAATGCAAGTAGTCTCTATATGTTATTCGATCAGAGATTAGTCGTTGTTTACACGAGAAAATAGAATATATCAAGTGTTAAAAGATTAACTAATGCCAAAATTAAAAATATAAGAACATAAAAGTTATTTAACAGTTGCTTGAATGAACGACGATATTGGCTGGTTTAAGATTACCGGGTAACAATTTGAAGATATATGTTTCTGCTAAGCAGTGATTTAGTGCTGAATTTTATAGTTCCAGGCTCTTCAAAAACTCGTCAGACGTTTGATGTCCCTCTCATGGTAAAGATCTCATATTCATAACCTCATTTCTACTTTTGTAAACATAAAAAATAAACGCAGCACTAACTATTTTTTTTCTATTACATAGCGATTGGTTGTTGCTTGAATGAAGAGAGTCGATTAGAGATTTACTATTGGTTGAATGAAAAGAAAGAAATATATCTTGGTCGATACAAGATTAGCTGTTAGTTGAAAGAAGAGAAAGGAATATATGTTAGTCGACTAGAGATTAGCTGTTGTTTAATTAAATGAAGAAAAAGAAATTCCTTCTCTTCTTCACATTTAGGTAGCTGATAATCTCTTATTGGTTAAAGTTTCCTGTTTTCTTAAACAGGAAACCGCCAATTATATGTATCTATATAAATATAATAATAATGTCTCTTTTTTGTTGTATGTCCAGTTAACTACTTCGCAGAGTGTGGGTGTATCTTCACCAAAATTGGTATAGAGGCTCATTAGGTCCAGGCAGGGGTACATACAAATTTTCAGTTTTGCGGTTTTTATGGGCGTTTTTGCGTTTTTTAAACTAGTATTTCGCTCCCTGTTGATAGATTTTCACCAAATTTGGCATGAAGATTTGTTGAGTCCATGCGGAGATACATGCAAATTTGCGGTTTACATTTTGTGTTTTGCTGTTTTTATGGGCGTTTTAGTGGTTTTTACAATTACATATAAGGGAAGAAACTTTTCATGTCCTAAGATAACCTTTTATTAATCATGAATTTACATAATTTCCGTCCAGGAGATGGGTACTCCAGCTAGTAAACAATCAAATCCTTACTTTATTCTGAGATTCACCATTATTGAATTGGCTAGAATGGCAGACTATAAAACAATATACTAATTTCAGAGAAATAATGAAATAACATTGTTGTATATCCTGAGCAGTTATGTCTCTGTTAATGTGTGTGGTTAAGTACTTATATGATAAATTGTTTTCAGTGTTTTTATAATTGTTTCGTATAAACGTATATAACTAATGGATACTTTTTTTCTTAAAATTTGGTATATTATACAAGCGCACTGAATATTCTTTAAAACAGAAAAAAAAACAAACGATTCATCGTGAAAATAAGTACGGTTTACGAGATGATAATACAGTTTATTTGGAAGCAGTTAAAAACATATAACTACAGGTCAAAGATCCGATACTGGATAAAGTTCGCTTACGACGCTATGATTGATGGCATGTCTGCAAGCTCTGGGAGAAGAAGCTGGTTGAAATATATGTATAGATCTTGAAATACTGCATTTCTACTGCTGTAATAGACAACACACTTATTATATTTATATCGTCTCTTAGAAACAAATCGGTGCTTGGATTATTGTTATTCTCTACACTAAACTTACTTATGAATATTATTTCCAAGCTCTTTAACTCAGGTGTGAAGATTTTTTTTATCTTAAAGTTATTGTTTTTTTTTTTTGTTTTACACTGAAGAACCACATTTAAACTAGTTGTACTTATAGATTAATATACATATTAATTTTTTAATATTATAATATTAGTTATTTTTCATGAATGTCTTTGTACATTTTATGATTTTCTTTTACTTGAATGTTTCATTAATGTTTCGTTGGTTGGTTTTCTTTTTGTATCTACTGTCAATAATAACACCAGCTTGTTTATTTTTTAAAGCAAAGACACATTTGACTATCTACTGTGTCAACTGCGAGGAATCGAATCCAGGATTTTAGCATTGTAAGTCCATAGATTTACCGCTGTCCTTTGTTTGTCTTTGAAGATATCAAAATTATCAAAAGCATTTTCTGGATGGATTGATATAATTAAACTACACAACTTTTTAAACGATATCTTTAAAAAAAAGTTACAAGTACACTTTGTGATGATAAATATTATTCTTGGTTGGGTGTAAAATACTTATTTTTAATTTTTGGGTCTGGATGTAGGTTATTATTATATTTATATAACACTCATCAGTTCATGACTTGTTTGGATCCAATAGCAGAAACTATTAAAATCTTAATTACAATCACACAATTTGCTCAAGCAGATAAAAACACACACATGCCTTGATATTTAATTCTAAAGCGATAAGAAGCTGGTACAGGGACCCAAACAAGCATCGCCTCTTCACTGAGTCAAGTAATCTTTGCGCAAAATTTTAACCATTGATGATATGCACTCTTGTTTACACTATGTTGTAAAAAATAACAAAACACGCATTATATCCACTGTTTCTGTTACCTTTATACTTCACATGTGGTTTTTACATCTGTATGTAGGTATACAAGTTTTCTAAATAGTTTTAAAAATATAATTGACATTGTAATGGGGATTTTTTTTTCTGTCTTTGATTATTATTATTATCTTCTGGTAAAAGCTAACTGTCTTCACAGAGTTAAAAAAATTAACTTGATAATGAATATAGGTAATTTAACATACTGTTCTTAATTGTATTGATTAAAATGCACTGTTTCATCAGTTGGGTACCCTTGCTGTCAGTGATATTTCAGCCATAATCCCAAATATATCGCACGAGATTCGACCAATTTAGAAGATTTAGGTTAGTCCTAAATCCAGATACTAAACTAGTAATGTGAAATAATCTTGATAATAGAATATATAATAACAAATGATAAAAGTCAGATATGTTAAACACCGTACATATGTGACGATGTTAATGAAAGTAACAAGAAAGAGAATAACGTATAACTTATAGAACATATAAGCAATAGTGGTTTACTTCATGTTATGTTGCAGACTTCGTGTTCTATGAAGAACTTGACATTAGTCCTTACAACTTAAAACAATACTCTCTAACAACTTCTTATGAAAGTTAAACAGCTCTTTTAGAGCAGCTTTCATCTGCGATATACTACTATAAAACATTTTACTCTTTCTCTATAGAGTCGGGTAGCAGGACGATGTAGATAGTAAGAAAAAAATACTGACATTTATTAAGATAAATATTAATAAGTAACCAATTGAATTAATAACAGAATCGTACAATAATAAGAGCAAGTTAAATGTAACAGAAGAATAACATAATAAACTTATCTTGCGCTGTAACTAACACGACTAATCCAACTTCACAACACACACACACACAATTATTAATCCCATAACTGGATGTTATTTTGTTGGTGGTGTTTGTTATTAAACACAAAGCTACACAAAGGGCTATCTGTGCTATTCTCACCACGGGTATCGAAACCTGGTTTCTAACGGTATAACTCTGCAGACATACCACTAGGAGGCCCCATAACTGTTGAAGTTCCCGCAAAATTCAATAAATCCAGTGAACAAAATAGAAAGGAGAATTCTCGTTTGTGAAAAATAAGAATGAGTTTATGAGCTTTATCCACAAAAGCTGTTAATGTTGAGAACGTTCTATTCTATTTAATAAGCTGTGAATAATAAAACTGTAAAACATCTTATTTGGAATATTTATATATGGAATTGAACATTTATAGCTTCAAAATTCAAAGTGTCTGTTTTAGTTGAAACTTCAAATTTAAATATTTGATTAATGATGCTCTAGGCAATGTTTTTTATTGTTGTTATTGTTGTTTTCAGAGTGAATTCTGGTAGATAAAAGCATTTGTTAGAGTAAGGGCAGCCTGATTAATTAGTTAAATAATATCACCAATACAGAAATATATCTACAGTGGCGACTGTATAAAATTTTATTATAGTTTTTCTTATTAAGATTTGTTATAAATCGAAAATTTAAGTTCGAATAAATATAAATCTGAAACTTGAGCCTTAAAGGTACTTCCTAAGATATCCCTGTATTTGTTGAAAGACGTGTTAACCGAATTGCACAAAATATGCCGTTTCTAAAAATGACATTTTTGAAACTACACTACAATAGGCAATTTCCCTCTTCTTTGCATGATCCTGGTGGCCACTTATGAACTATATATATATA
>NW_013665759.1:968837-973136 GCF_000517525.1 Limulus polyphemus
GTTCAAAGTTTCTCTGATACTTTTTTTTTTAATCGAGAGTGGCCTAGTGGTAAACATGTTCGAAACCTGAGGTCTGTGGCCTGTCGCCGCAAAAACGTGCTCTGTACTTTGGAACCATGTATGGTCAAATCCTACTATTTAGTCAGACTAGAGTATATCATGGTATATTATTTAAAATTAGGAACGGCTATGCAGCTAGCCTTTGTGTAGCTCTGTGCGAAACTTCTGAAAACTAAAAAATATAAGCGAAGCGAATGATCAGATCTTTATTGTTGTGGGAAAGTGGAGGTGCTGTTTAATAAAGTTCTGTATGGAACGAAAAACTTAAAGTATCACTTTTTACGAGTTCCAAAACTCGGAAGAATTTGGGTTGCAGCTTTTAGGCGAGACATCATCTTCAGTAACTTGGCAAACGTATAAGGAATTTAGCTAGAATATCAGTACAAAAATTATAACCTGGTACCATAGTATGACTGATTCCTTGTTTTCATATCACCCGGCATGGCCAGGTGGTTAGTGCGCTCGACTCGCAATATGAGGGTCGCGGGTTCGAATCCCCGTCACACCAAACATGCTCGCCCTTTCAGCCGCGGCGGGCGTTATAATGTGACAGTAAATCCCACTATTCGTTGGTAAAAGAGTTGCCCAAGAGTTGGCGGTGGGTGGTGATGACTAGCTGCCTTCCCTCTAGTCTTACACTGCTAAATTAGGGACGGCTAGCGCAGATAGCCCTCGTGTAGCTTTGGCGAAATCCATAACAAACAAACAAACGTGATACATTAAGTAAAACATTTATAAATTACTATTATTTTACAGGACTTCAGAATCCTGCAACTTGTAACAGCTCTACTTTGCAAACTGACCCATGTATCACGTAAGTTCTACTGAAGCTGTATTTGACAACAACAAAAACAAATTTGTATCAAACTTACAACGGATATGCTACTAACATTATAATTCAATAATAGTTTTTCAAATGTTGATGGTTTACAGTTTCACACAAAATAAATAATTCAAATACAATCTCCAAACAGATCTGATCACATTGAATTTGTGCAGCAAAGTCTACGGATGAGACCTAAGTTAGTATTTAAACATTTAGGCTAAGATCATTGAACAAATTTTAATATAACTAAAAACATATAATTAGCAGGCTCTGTTGTGTTATCATGAACATGTGGGCCTATACTTTTAACGTATTATTTAGCCATACGTTATAGAGCAGGTTTCTTACAGTGATTCCTGGTTATTATCAATATTTCTAACCGTAACTGTATTGTTGTACTTTCGTAATATGACTGCAGCAAAAAAATAGTGAAAAAATTTAAAAAAGCAGTTATTACATAATTGTACAGATGCAAAGTGATTCCACATCTTCTACGTGTTTTTTGTTTGTTTGTTTGTTTTGTTTTCTGGAAAGCTATAGTAACTGGCGGGAACCACTTCACATCGAAGAAACGCGTTTGCTTATGACACTGACCAAGGAGAGACTGACGCTATTGTAACCACCAGCTGATGAAGTCAGAAGCTTTTTCCGTATATCCTGCAGATATATTTGCCCCTTCTTTTCCGTCCCTACCAATACATAAACTAAGTTCTTTGTGTGCTATTTCCTGTAAATAATTACCCCACTCCATTTTAATTGCTACTTGCAATGATATCACAATAATCACATGGTCCACTTTTGTCCCCCTAGTGCAAATATGGCAAATGTGAACACCTATGTATTTGTTAATGTGTATAAACCATATATATTTTATCTTTTTAGATGAACTGGCAGTTTATTTTCACCATCTGCATCTGCGCAGCTGCGGGTTTTGCTCAAGGATTGCCAAATTACTCTAGACTTCAAACACGAAGTCTAAAGCTCTGCGGGTCACACCTGGCAGAAGCATTAGCTTTAGTCTGTCACAGTTTCTATTACAGTCCATTGAAGAAGACTGGAAGCGATTTAACTTCTGAAAAAGTTGGTTCAGGTAAAGCAAGAATTATCTTTTTCGACAAATTTATACTTAAATTATACTTAAAATATTTATATACATTCAACTTCATGTACAGTACATACATGAATGCCACAATATCATAGTTAGTACAAAAAACGTATTTCGCAAATTAAAACTTATTTTATTCTTTCTGTTTTATGCCCTTTTATATTCCAGTACCACAGGCTATTTCCCAGTTTAATGTGCTTTAACTCAATGGTTTCAGCTATGATTGATCTGTGAAATGATTTATGCAATTACTTTGAATATAACAAAATTGCCCAAAAATTACCTAAGACTTCTTCCGTTCGTCATGCATGTGTTTTGTTTTTTAATTCGGAAAAATAATGAATTAAGCACAAAGCTACACAATGGGCTATCTGTGCTCTGCCCACCACGGGTATCGAAACCCGGATTCTTGTGTTGTAAGTCCGCAGACATACCGCTATGCCACTGGGAAGGAGTTACTTTCGAGTAGGAGTTTAGATGCCTTACCTCCACGATCTCACTGAAGCTAAAAACGAGAATTTCTTCCAACATGACTAGATTTTTTTTTTAATGTGATCAATTTCGCCATTTACAATCTTTTAAATAAATGTTTAATAAAAAAATTCACTAAAAACAAACCAATTATATTAGAGCCTACATTACCAAGGAAAATTCAGAAACTTTAAATATTTTTTATGTTATTAATTTTGTATTTTTGTGTGTTTTTCATATACACGTATTGCAATGAAGTTAATATAAAGACGTTTTATAGCGTTAATGGTGAACTGGGCATAACAAATATTAAACAATTTTGAACAGACATCGTTATTATGCCAGAGGATTAACAGAGCCGATTAGCTGTGATACTTGTATATTCGATCATGCTTACGTTCATGTCTCTCCAAGCAGGAAAATATAGCAGATAAATTAATAGTTTCTCAAGTATTCTATTTGTTAGTAGATATTTACATATTGTTTACTGTCTACAAAAACAAAACTTTTGTCATTAAAGTGACTGTATAGTGACAAATTTAACGGTGAAATTAGTAAAGTTATTTTCTGTATTTCTGATGTTAAAAATCAATAGTTATATAAATTTAATTTCATAAGGCTAAAATATTACATATTTCATAAATTAAAATTTCAATTAGTACTTCGGATCAAAATTATAAGTTTTATACTCTTACACTAGGAATAACATCCAAAATTAAATTAGTGAATAAATTTGGGTAACAATATATTCATCTGTTTTTTTCCTTCAATGACACGATTGTACCTTTTCTCAGAACCTAGGCCAGTCTTCGGAAAAGATTTACTAGATACGAAAAAAACGTTATCGCTATTAGGAAAACGTGATGCTTTTTACCGGAAGATGAGGGGGATAACTGATGAATGTTGCAGGAAGGGATGTAACGTTATGGAGTTAGCCCTGTACTGTGGCAACGAAGCGTTCGAGTAGCTGTGGATTGTGTTAGCACACCTTGTGGTAGATACTGCCAATGTTTCTGTTTTCTCTTGGGACACTTTTCACTTAATGAGCTTTCCATATTTCTTTGTCTCTGTGGAGACTTGGCCCGAGTTTTATATTTTCTTCTAAATACTGAAGACTGGTGTAAAGAATCTAGTTACTTAGTATGAGTACACAGTATAACCCGCGAGAAATGAAGCGACGCTAATGTGTAAGATACTCTGATTGTTCAATAAAATTCCATGTTTGTCTCCTCATTTTAACTGATTATGTTGTTTTCTACAGATGTATTAGATTATCTAAAATCAAAACCTCACACTGTATAATGTAACAACTCAGTTTAAGAATATTAAACTAATGGAATGTAAATTCCTTTCCTTATTTATTCACCTGAAAAGTATTATGCTTATATTTCTTAAATTTATGTGTATATGTTATGACTTTTCTTATAGAAGTCAAACTTATTAAATGTTGTTGTGTTTATTATTAGGCCTCAAATACTTGATTGTTTACTCAGCATTTTATTTTACTTTATAATGTATAACTTTAAGGAAAATTCATTAAGATAATAGTTTAGGACGAATCGCTCAAATGTTGAGTATATCTAAATAGTTAATTTATTGACAATAGTCCTAGAAAACATACCCAAAACGTTTTCCTTAATAAACCACAGACTTAGTTTTTTAGTCTGATAATAGAGAACTACCAAGATGAAACCATTTTCGTATGTAGGATACTACTCCAAAACAATAAAAGAGGTCATTACGTTAAGAACATATTAGGTCGTCAAGAAATTAATGTCGCGTTTTGGAACATTTTCATTCACCACCCTTCAAAAAACGTACATCACGCATAATAGTT
>NW_013665759.1:973763-986332 GCF_000517525.1 Limulus polyphemus
GCCCCCATGGCTGAAAGGACGAGCATGTTTGGTGGGACGGAGATTCGAACTAGTGACCCTCAGATTGCGAGACGAACGCCCTAACCACCTGGCCATGCCGGACCTTATTATAATGGACGTAGCGTGAATATATGTATTTATGTATAAGGCCGAAATAATAAATGCCACGTGGCACCATCTATTGAATGGCATCAGAAACAAAAATCCATAAAAAATTTAACACTTTGGGTATTCTAGATTCAGACAGAGAAACAACTACTGTATGTGCAACAACCATTTCTTTATCACAGAACACAATTTTAAATAAAAGTATTCTCTTCACAACAGAAACATGATTTTCATTAAGACTGTACGTGAGGGTTTGATTATATCTTTATTGGTGTAATTTGTAAATATATTACCAAAAAAATATTTACAAGTTGCATCAATAAAGATATAATCAAACTCTCATGTACAGACTTAAAAAAACTGTTATTTCTTCAATAAAGGGTACCACTTCTAATATATAAAAACATTACAGTTTATATCAGCACAACCGAACGCTTTTCCTGTGTACTACTTCCCAGAAAAATCCTTTTTTAGAAAATGTTCACTTTTTTCTAAATTTTTATAAATGAGATATAAATACTATGATTAGTAATTCTATTGTTTTTCTGGCACTGTTATAACAATTAGTTTGAATTAATCTATAGTTCAATATTTTCTTATAGTATTTCCATTAGCTTAACGTAATCGACTTCAGGCACCAGGAACTAGATGCTGGTATTAAACGCGTTTATCTTTCCCATGAGTAAATAGGAGCAAAAGAATATGCTTGCGCTATCCAGGAGCAGGGGTACAGGATATAACTGACAGAACCAGAGAGATAATTGAGGGTTCTAGTAGCAATGGGGTTTTTGTGGTACATGTTATGGCTAATGATGCAAGGAAAAATGGATCTTATTGATAAGTATTAAACACTGATAAGGACATTTAAGGAAAGGGATCATAACTTGATTTTGTTAGGGATATTGCCAAGAATAAATTGAGGGGATGAGATAATAAGTAGGTCACTAGGATTGACTGCTAGGCTTAGATCAATATGTAGGGATGAGCAAATAGGCTGGTTGGATTTGCGGGATAATTTTAATGGGAACGTTAATCTCTATGGAATGGATGGCTTATACTTAAAGAAGGCAGGGCTATTAACTCAGCTGCAGTAGTATATTTAAACTAGGGCTAGACAGAGATGAGGGCTACGATATTAGTAAAATATGAAATATAATTAACAGGAAGACATGTACAAGAGGCATATAATATAAATAAATTTTAAAATCTATGATTAATTGTTACTATTGTAATGTAATGCTAGGGGTAATAGAAATAAAAATGATGAGCTCAAGGCGGTTGTGGAAACTGAGGATTTTGATATTATGGGTATCATTGAGATTTGGTTGGATTTGAACAATTTTTATGAAATAAATGTTTTTTGGAAGTACAAGGCTACATATTATTTACTAGAGAGAGAGTATTGAAAAAAGGCGAGGAGTAGCTTTATATGTGAGGAGTGAATTGCATCTTGTTGAGTTAGAGGATATTAATGAAAATATCACTGAGATTTGGGTTAGTGGATATAAAGGGAAAAGTCTTGTAATTGGGAGTTGTTATAGACCACTAGCTCAGAATGTAGAAGTTAATTGTATAATGAGATTAGAATGGTAGCTGAAAAATATGTTGTTATTATGGGAGATTTTAATTTCAGGGGTATTGATTGTGAACATTTTTGAGTCAGACGGTGAGGGGGATAGGTTTTTGGAAATTATTCAGGATACTTTTATACACCATCACTTGGCGATGGAATCTACAAGAGAGGAAGCTATATTATTTTTAAAATTAGCATCCGATGTGAATATGATTTAATTTTTAGGTTATGAAACTTCATTACAGAATTAATCTTCTGTTTAGTTAAAAATGCATTTATTACTAATCTCCCCATTTTTCTAGAATAAATTGTATGTTCAATCAGGTATGACAATATCCTTCCATATCTTGTGAGAGACACCCGAATCTAGTTCCTGGTGCCTGAGGTTACTTACGATAAGCTAATGGAAATACTATAAGAAAATATTGAACTATCGGTTAATTCAAACAAGTTTATATAACAGTGCTAGAAAAACAAAAATTAACCAGGTTTTTCTTTAAAAATTTGTATTTTTTTAAAGCCCACATGGATTTCTTGGGCTAACCAACTTGACTCTGGAATACATCGAGTTATCAACACAGGAAAAGTTAAGCATATCAAACAGACTTTATGGAATTTGCCGTCAGACACAAGTAATGAGACATATGAAGAAGTGAACAGGGTGCTACAGGGATAGTTAATTCAACCTTCAAGCAGTGCCTGTTAAGTATCTGTAATTATTGTGTACAGTTCAGAGTACTTTTGGTAAACAAATACTGTTAACTATAATGCCTTCTATGCAGAAACAAGTGTGCATTTGTTCCCTCGATATTGGTTTAAGCTACTGGCAAGTATTTGGATTAGAGCAAATACCGAAATCTACTTTTTGTGTCAAGTGATTGATTGTAGACATTCAAGGTAATACACCACCACCACTCAACGACATGAAATTGTCTTTAACGAAAACTTTGTATTGATTAAAATTTACGTAACATTTCTATGACATATTGAGCAAAGAGATAGTGACCACTGATCTTAGGAGCTAGACTGTAAACCATCAACCAAGAATAAGTATACATTATGATTGTTTTCTATTAGTGCCTATTTGTATCAGGAATTTCATTCCGATATATTAAATGTGATTAATGTAAAATTCAATTAAACGATGAAATAGGAGGCAGATTCTGTGTTACTAAAAACTTATACACACTCGATATTTAGTGTTTTTTGCATCTCAGGTGTTGGCACTGATGCCAGTAACATTAATATTTGTCGAAATGTCTTACAATATACGAGCTTAATTGCATATTATACGTGAAAATATACTGAAAGTTGATTATTGAAACAAAATTATTTAAAGTATTAATTCAAAGACATATAAGTAGCTTGCATGAAAGAAAGCTTGTAATGCTTTATTTATTGAAACGTATATTAACTTTCAGTTTGTGAGGTAAATCACTACTTCACATATAAAATAGAAAAGTTATTTTTATTTAGCTTCATAAAAATTCAAATATATGCTTCTATTTGATCAAATTAGGCATATCAATATTTTAAACCGCAATTTCAATAAAATTTAGACAAAAGAAAATCACAAATCAATTCAATTAATATTTTTGTTAATAATTTTCTATAAACAATAATTAATTTTTTAGTTTTATATTTAATATTGGTCAACAAATATTTAGATGGGCATATATTTGATTTCACATTCTTTTTTTTTTACATTATAGTTAAAAAAACTGATGTAATAAGACGTATCTCTCTATCGCAACGCATCCACAATTAGAAAAAATTACAAAATACGCTTTGAACATTTTAGATTTCTTTAAAACTATTCTTTTATCGAACACGAATGAGCACATTCAGATTTAGTCTTCAAAAATAATCTGATTTGAAATCGCTTACGTTATAGAAAATTCACGGTTTTAAATACAAGTAGACAGTTTCTGATAACTATAATAACATGGGAAAGGAAACTATCACGAATGCCTCATACATATTTTTTTATGCCTATATGAGGAACACCTACTGATGACAGTTTTCTTAGGTTTGTCAATGGTACATGCCTTCAATTAAAAAGTCCATCTTACAATAATGGCGTCGTTGCCACATTCCGTAAACACGCGACGCCACTAAGCCTACTGCTATCAACACTATTATTAAACCAATTATTAAAACAATAACCAAATGAATTGATGACGTATTTAAACTTAAATTGTTTTCGTACGTAAAGGCATAATTTATTTCTAACGTTCTGTTAGCATTATTATGACTAGTAACGATGATGTAGGTGTCTCTGTCTGAAGTGTTGCCGATTGTGGCGTCAAAAGTCGTCAAACTTATATTTATATTTAAAGCCTTGTTCACAATATCGAAAGGAAATACTGACGCAGAAATATTTCTGGAATTTACTAGCTTAAATGTATTGTGGTTATGTGAATTGTTAGCCTTAATGAAGTGAGAATTATTGAAAGTATCTTGAAGCTCAGCCTTATCCAAAGACGATGGTGGTGAAGATTTTGAATAAAAAATATCAAAACTTGGTGAAGTGACAACTTCCTTATTGTCATTAACTTCTATTGATTTTTCTTTATTCCTTCCGGTACTAAAGACAACACTGGCTTCAAATTTTTTACTTGTTTTACCTGTAAGAATATTCTCATTGGAAATATTAAAAGTATCCTTCGAACCATAAGATGTTTTTGAATTTGCAGCCGAGTCATCATTCTCGGTATCTTTCATCTCATTAAGATGTTTCTGTGACAAACTATTTCTTTCGTTTCCAGTCCCAGAAGGAGCTCCATCTAGTTTATGAAGACCAAAGTTAGATTTTGTTCTTGTAGTATCTTCGTTACCGACTGCGACTGAAGCATAAGATACAGCATTTGTTACAAAATTATCTTGAAACTCTTTGTTGTCGGTAAATCCATGATTTAACTTAAGCTTCAGGGTAGGTTTAGTAACCAAATCTTGAGGTTCGTACTGTATGCTCTCTTCCTGTGTTCTTTCTTTGTAACCAGCCTGGAATGTTGTTGTCATGGTCTTCATCTTAGAAGCAGATATTTTTGTGTCAATAGTACCAAAGTTTTTAGCATTGTTAAAATGAGTTTCATTAGCTATTTTATTAATCTCTGTTAGTATGTAAGAGTCGGTGCCTTGAGCCTCCATGAACACACACAGCGTCAAAGGAAAACAAAACCAATGATAGCAGTTGAACTTAAATCCTTTCCTACTATATCCCAGGATATTGCATTCACCTAGAAATAAAATAATGAATTGAAACTTCTGTTTTTAGGTTTGGATAATTAGCATTTGTGATATTAATTTTTTACACAATAATCAGTATAACAACAATTTGTATCAAATACACTGGAGTATTACGAATCATTTAAAGAATAAAATTTTTAAATAAATATACGAAATGAAAATATGATGCAATGTTTGAATAGTCCTAAGTTATCTATTAATGAGAGAAACTGACTTAAGCGATGAAAAAGCCTGGTTAAACGAAGATTTTTATCAAAATAAATTACATTTTTAACATATTTTAACTACTTATTTCATATCAAGTTTAACCTGCTGCTTGAACTAAATTGAAATATCAGTAACCAGTAGAAAATTACACTCTTTGGGTCTTAATTATAAAATTTCAGTTGTTTTTTTTGTGGGGGAGGGGGGGAGCTTCCATGTGTTGATAAGCTAGATTCGACAAAGACCACGTCATATAAATTTTTACCACATTATTACAGCACAGCATCTCTGTCACAATACTTCTGTACATAATTAAGAAGCAATTTAATATACAAAACCTTGAAACCCAAATCAAGTGATAACATTAACATTGGAAAACGTTTTTATTAAAATGTAGCACTTATGCGTCAGAACTTCTAAAATCACGCATAAAAATCATGTGTGCCACATAACACCGTGTACCCATATAGCCCATAGTTAAACCATACTTTGCAAAGAATGCCATAAAAGCCATATCCTCTATTTATAAATACAGTAGTATTTATATTGTATTTGGAAAATGTTCAAAAACAAATGTTGAAAATGAAAGTAAGCTACTAGCTGTTAAATAGTCTTGAAAGAGTCTTATCAATTAGAATAATGTTACTGCACTGAGAAAAAGTGATGATCTCAGATTAAACTGAAAGTTGCTTAGGCGTAACTACAACTGTGAACCTAATTTAATAGTTACTAAATGATATATATTGACTACAAACGCTGAAATGCTTTTCATTTGTATATAATCTTATATTGTCATATACGTTTTATTACGTTCTGACTTTTGGACAATATGGTTCTCTCACAAAAAATATTGAATGAATCACCTTATGGCCAAAACGTGTGTTCGTGGATTGATTATTACATTCAAATTGCATTGTGCTGGTTATCTCATAGGACGCATTTAGTGAGTTTTTTACTTGATATCCATATCCGACCAGTTAAAGATGTGTGTATGTGTGTGTACATATATAAATATTATTTCAACAGTCAAGCAAAGATTAATATCAAAGAGGACTGTGTTAGAAACTGCAAGCCTAAACCTGTGAGGAAAAAACATTTTAGTTATCAAAACAAGTCTTAACAACTACAACAAAAATACTGCATAAATCAAAAAGATCACCAGAACACTGCCAATAGTGTGAGATTCAAGGTGTTCCCTGGGTTGGGAGGCAACTGCTAAAGAAGGACCCAAGTTGCGGTGGGGATAAACCATCTATCAGTCTTAACCTCCATTCGCTAGTCTCGCATGTTAAAGAAAGAAGCCCCCCCCCCCCAGTGCCAGTGGTATGTCTGCGGACCTACTACGCTAGAAACCAGGTTTCGATACTCGTGGTGGGCAGAGAACAGATAGCCCTTTGTGTAGCTTTGTGCTTAACTACAAACAAACAAATTAAAGAAAGATAAATAAACATACAATAAGAAAACGTTAGGAGAGCAAGATGTGGTTCTCAAGCCATTTTTAAAAAAAAATATCACCCTTTACTGCCTGCAGACAGTTTGGAGAAGGTGACTGCTCCAAGAAATGTGAAATGAAAAAAAAAAAACGAAAATAAGGCTCTACCATTGGAGGTAAGTAAGGGAACCTTACCTCATGTCGTTGGTATTCCAGCTCCATTTCTGTCTGTGTCACCCTTCACTGCCTGCAGACAGTTTTCTTATTTACCAGCCTCACTCATATGTCTCATAACCTTTGATTCATTAAAAAAGGCTAAATTTTTTGCCAGCTTGGACATTATACACTTCCGTAACCTAATGCCTCTCAAGTTTAAATTTCTCAGCTAGTTCGTCTTGTTAAGTTGGGTGTTGAGTGAAATGCTTCGTTAGCATCGTCTTAGGAATGTACTGAAATGCTCTTAATGTTTTTTTTTTACTTGAAAGTCATATTAGATAAGAGAAAAAAAAAGGAGTTATTAAAACTATTTTAAAGTTTACTATGATGTTTCATCAGATTTGCCAGCGTAAGAGTTTTCGTGTTTGCCAAGTTTGGAGTTATAATTAATATTAACTTTTGATCAAAGCAAACTACCTACATATATCAAAACAAAACAAATGAATACCTAGCGATCATCATAGCTAATTCCATAGAATGTTCAAACTGTATTGCATATAATGATTAGAATTCATTGTTTTATCAGTTGAGCAGCCTTGGTGTTAACAATATTTCTTGCAGCTTAATGTTATTACTTCTACTACTAAGGTTCTTTACCATATTTGGAACTGCAGCATTCTTGTAAGCAGGTCTCCAGTTTATCAGTATAATATATCTGGTTCACTTTGATGGAAGCATTGTTTGATTTAGACTGGTCAAAACCGATTACTTTATTAGGAAAAGGATTCCACTCTGTTTCCAAGCCCTGCCCACATTCCGAAGCACTGAAACACTGTACAGTTACCAGAGTGTTTGCTCCTAAAACAACAACAAACCAGTACGTTGAAAAGAACTTCATCTGTACCTAGAGGGTGAAAAAAAAAAGTGAAATAATTCCTGAAAACTTCCTAAAATTGAATTGAAATATATTTTGACTGATATCACATTTGGGTCATTTCATGTTAAAATGGTCAATCAAAAATGTAAAATAACAAAATAAACGTATTTTCATTCTCCACAATTTATTAATTTCAGTAAAAATACATAAACCAAGTTTATCAATTTACTCATCCTTTTCAAATATCTTGCATATTTGTTGGTTGTTTAAGATCTGTCGCAAACCATAAATTTCTTTTTTGTTTCGTAACGAAAATTTTTTATATAACTAATTGCCACGAGATAGCACCAGCGTAGTAGGAACAAAATCTATTGCATATCTTAGAACACGTCATTTATTAAAGGCAGGCGTTAGTATTAATCTATAAAACTTTCTATAAAAACTGGCTTCCAGTTGTAACTTACTTGCTAATTAAATTATATCATCACGTCTTTTTGATGAGAAACAATAGATTAACAGAATACCTTGTGGCAGTTTCCGTGGATTTTACTAAATGGAAACGTGTTGAGCTGCAAACTGCCTTTTTATTAATCTTAATTCTGATTTGCAAATGACCCAAAATGTGTAAAGGCATATTCACCAACTTAATCTAATTCGCACATAACTGTTGTTGAGCATGCCATCTAATAATATAAATAGCGTCTAAACCACTACTGTGCCTGTCGTCCCCCAGCCGGCATGATGAGCTCTGGTATTAGGCGAAAGACCTCGTTGGCACTGTATAGAGCAGATATAGTATGGTTGACCAATTGTTATATATTCTTCTTTACTCTCACTCAAAGTTCTTAAAATTATATACCACAAGCATAAGTTAAGAATACCATGAAAATACACGAAAGTGTAATCCAAATTATAGAATTCTATAATCTGTAGAATAAAATACTTCCGAGAAAATAAATAAAATTAAATTTTGGTTAGTACGGTTGTGTTGATATTTGTTGAAAATTATGAAAATTACCAGTGGTACAGCGGTATTTCTGTGAAATTACAACGCTAGAAATCGGGTTTCGATACCTGTGGTGGGAATAGCACAGATAGCTCATTGTATAGCTTTGTATTTAATTACAAACAAACAAACCATTTATATGGAATTGCCTTCATTTGGATTTATACATTTCTCCAGTACTTCTAAATTTTAGCAATTTGAGACCATTGTTTTCCAAATTGGCAAATAAAAACTTATGATTTAATATACTTCATGCTCTTACTATATGAAGAATTCACAACTTTAGAACAATATTTCTGCTAAAACCATGTCTGTAGTAAGGAATAAATGGATTTGGCACAAAGTGTGAAAGACAATGAAAACAATCTTTATTGATAATCACAAACACAGTGTATGTACTTGTGTTGAACGTTGACAGTCACTTTTACTGGAGTTGTGAACTGATCATGCTGGCTCTATTCCCTCAATACTTATTTACAAGCTAATTCATTCAAAATTATATTCCATACTGTAAATCTTACATTATTTAGTTGAATTTGTAATATCAGACTTACCCAGAGTAAATACCTCTAACTACGCGACTGGTCATTGCCATTCAAACGTAAGAGAGTTTGTAATTTCGAGGCATCGCTTGACCTACCATTGGAGGACATTGCTGTCAACCTTCATGCACAAAGTGCAGCTTTACAGCTATAACTTCCTATGGGCAGGTCAAGTGTTAACCATTAGGGAATGGCAAAGAACAAAAATAGGTAGAACAAAATCAATTTAACGACTTTCTTAACCATGTGTTATGTAAAAATCGAACATACATAGAACAGACGGCAAATTTTGAAAAATTCTACATAAAAATAAGAAGGTAGAAAATGCACTGCGTATCTGTATATCAAATTAACTAAAACAATCTAAGATTTTCTCTATGGCCCGTTTTCCTTTACTACGCATGGATAAATTACGTAGTGAATTTGATATATTTTTACGGTTTCATTAAGATACACATTTCGTTACTAATTTGCAGTACAGCAATGTTATCACAACAAATATTAATTTGCTGACTCCATCCAGTACAGGAATGTTATCACAACAAATATTAACTTGCTGACTCCATCCAGTACAGGAATGTTATCACAACAAATATTAACTTGCTGACTCCATCCAGTACAGGAATGTTATCACAACAAATATTATTCATTAACATTAACCTTTTTTACCCATTGATGTGTCTTACGTCCATTTTTTGTAACTTATAACCTAAAGAATATTCGGAACCTCACATAGCATGACGTATTAATATCATAAGATAATTCCCTAATTTTTAAACATTTCGAAAGATGTTAATTACCTATTCAATGAGCAACATGGATATATTCCAAACTTTTTTCCCTCGATCCATCAAGTGAAGTGTATATTAGAGTAGTTGTTTTCTAAGCGCAAAGATACACAATGTTACCTATACTTAGTCCACCACGGGATATCGAACCCCGAATTTTAGCGTTGTAAGTCCGTAAACTTATCGATGACCCACCGGGGTACTAAATTAGAGTAGAAATTCTGTTTTACGAAATTATTTCTGGTACAGTGTTTTGTCGAGACAGAATTTCTAAAAATGGCTGATTAACGGAAAATAATATTTGATAATTCAAGTAAATACCCTATCAAAATAAGAAGAAAGAATCCAAGAATGATGATCAGTTTCAAGAGATTAATATTCTGTGATAGACTGCGGCATATTTTTGTATTTTTTTAAGAATGCTTTTCCTGTTTTTAAGATCTATAACTACAATATTGAATTCAACAAAATACAGGATCGTCAAAATATATTTGTTAATTTACTGAAAGTATGCTTAGCAATGGACCCTGGGATGTCAAATATCGATATAAAACAATCATAATGCATACCTGTACTTGTCGTTGAAGATCTCGTTTCTTTGTGCATCCGTTTCTGTTTGTATTTCGCACCTTATCAGTTGAACCTAGATCACAGATTTTCCGGTTAAAGTTCATGTTCAAAAACTGATAACACTACGTTTTACGCGTTAACAAAATGCACATGGTGAAATACAGCAGTGGTAAGAATGCTACCTGTTCCTTTAACTAATTGAATAGGGGAGGGATAGAGTACGTTTTATGTAATCTATACATCTTATTAAATTGTACAAGAAGTAATGATGACTGCCATATCATTTAAATGTTTTCTTCCTTATGTAATATATTTCTAATGATTTTGTGTCGACAAAAAAATGTGGAGCAACAATTAAGCATTGTATTTTTGTAGGTACGAATCAGCTGGACAGAAATTATAACAAGTAGATGAAAAATACAAGTTCTATATATACATGTGTATCTGTATTTGTCTTTGGTATGTTATCAGACATATCAAGGCCGTAGTTGAGCTATCAGTCTAATTCCACAAGTAACTTAATACACAACAATGTGTGAACGTATAGATACGCTATCAATTTTCATGTTTAAATTAAAAGCTACTCTTGTACTAATTCTAAATTGTGCAGAAAAGTTATTCATAAATAATAACTTGTAAAACTGCTTAATACTTAGATAATTGCTGAACAAATTATATAAATAAATAGACGAACACTAAACATGACAGAAGTAATACGAAAACTTAAACTCTTATTCAGTTGTAATAACTGGGAAACACTTAGAAAAAAAATAAAATCGATAACTCACAGTTAACCATAGAATTACAGTTAGGGTTACCATCAACATTTTAAATAGCATATCTCTAAACCATTTATGCATCCTGTTGGTTATGGGTCAATGGTTATTCGTTTCAGAGTCCCTTATAACACAAGCCATACAAAATATGTAGACAAAAATAATAATATTGCAATTGACCTCACTAACTAACAATGGTGTCCATTGTATATTTACATAGAAAATTATTGATTTACTTTGAGTGTTGTAGGATAAAATATTGGACCCTAACGATAGTGAACGTTATACAAGCAAATTGGTAATTTCAGAGTTAAAGGAACCTTTAACGCAAGGATAGTTATTACTGAATTACATCATCAAGTAATTATACAAGCTAGTATTTGTAGTCTTTTTTGCAAGTGGAATTTTACCCATTCACTTGGGCCGGGATTGGCCTAGTTGTCGGCGTGCTAGACTGTGAACTCGAGGATCTATGGTTCGCGTTCCTTGCCGCAAACTTGGGCGGACAATTTGGAGACGTCGATGCGTTATAAATGACGATAAAATCTCAATATTCGATTAGAATAGCTTAAGAGTTGACAGCAAGTGATATTGACTTGCCTTTCTTAAGTTCAAAAGTATTGACAGTTATGTAAAGATAGACCTGTGTAGCCTTTCACTAATATCCGAATAAAAAACAAACCAATATGAAACATGTAAGAAATATGTTAACATTTTGTCACTATCTTAGTTTTAATGCTAAGCAATAATATTTTCATTTCTAGTGAAACCAATAAATTAAAAGAAAAATGAACTGTGTGCAATAAAGAGCCCTCTGTGGTCAGACTAGCTCTCCAAATATCCCATTTGTAATATCGCACTTACAATGCCCAATTTATTGCTAGTGTTGTAGCTTGTCACCTTACTCGGGCATTTGTATATAACATGTACATGTATACTCTACTGTATGTCCACGTCGCTGTTTTTTGTTTTTGTTTTGCATGAAGCAAATGCATCGTTAAATTGGATGGTATTTAGCCTGATTTCAAAAAATATATTTTGAGTCATAAAATGATCTCGTTGCCTCTGAAGGTTCTCGGAATATTTATTTCACTTTTATATAAATAAATAGGAAAACTAAATAAAATTTTAACGGAAGTAGGGATCGTTGGTTATCCGTAGAATTGATATAAGAATTATCGAAAACAAAATTAATGCTGCAATAAAAAATACTATTACATATTACAATTTCGAACGGTCTGAAACCAAGCTAAATGACACTTTAAATTTAGTAGTTAAATTGTACTTT
>NW_013665760.1:0-4680 GCF_000517525.1 Limulus polyphemus
TCACGTGACTCGTTGACGCAACAATATATTGCTATGTAAGTGGAGTTATAAATGTTTTGCATTTTATATATAGGCTGGTTTGTGTATATTTAATTAAGTGCAAAAACTTAAAATATACAACAGCAGTTTCTTAGACAAATAAGAAACTTAGTTTGACTGTTGAGATGTTTTGGCAAAACTGTAGTGATTAGTTTAACCAGCACTTGGATAAAAAAAAGCATGGCATGTTCTGCGTTTATTTGATGTTGGAAAGGTCGTTATAGATTATGTAGTTGTGAAATGTACAATTATTTTGTTTTCCCCAATTCTGTTATTTGTAGAATTGTAGCATAGTTTTTGGTTGAGTACATAATATCATTCTGGATATATTTGTTAAATAAAACATTATTATATTTATTTATTTTGGATTATATTTAACTTGTTTCAGAAGGCATGTTGATGTTGTTAAACTAAAGAATAACGAAACCTTCAAGGTTAGAAGCACTAGTCACTGCTTGTATAGTAGTGGATTTATTTCAGCATTCGGTTTAAGGAATCGGTTTGTGTTTTTACCTCATTTAGGCTGGACAAGTCCTAATGGTTAAGCATATCAGGCTGTGGCTCAAATAATCAAAGATTCGATATGTAATGCCAATGAACACTCTACACACTTATAGCTGTTGAAGCATTACAAAAGAGGCAGTTAGCTCTACTATTTTTGTTCAAAGAGTCAAACAAAGCTATTGTGGTGACGAATGCTGTTTGTGACCTCTTTCTCTGGTCAGTTGTTTAAAATTAAGAGGCAGGTAATATCTGAACTCTAGGTGTATTGTATCTAGCCATTTAACCAACGTATGTATATGGTGTCATTTAGGTTTAAAATTTTAATGACCTCTATCCCCAATGGAACCAGACGATAGTGGAAGATACTCATTTGTATGTGAAAGAGATATACCCATTGACTGAAAAGACAAGTAGCATATCTAGAACTACCGAAAGGGAGGGGTGAGAGAGGAGGTTCCAAATCTGCCTAGCTTTGGAGCATACAAGCACTAGTGATGCATGACCAAGTGAGATTTCAGAGGGAATAAAATATTACAAGAAATGTGCACAATATTTATCATATTCAGTTTTTAAAAGAAAGACTAATTTTAAAATTAAATTTTAATGGAAATTTGATAATGAAAGTTAAAACTTGAAACCACTATTTGGGAATAAACTGTACACTATTGCCAAGAGATATACTACTGAAAATTCTTGTTTAGGCCTTTGCTTGCATGATTGTATGTCCTTTGTCTCACAAAAGCTAAGTGAAATTTGCTGTTTACAAGTGAGTGCTTGAAATAAGCACATTCTATCAGTAGAGGAATGATTTGGTATGACGTTTAATCATACATTGCAAACTAAATTTCTCACCTGTCACTGTGTGAGACGACTTGTACTTTTAATTCTTGACTTTAACAATATAAAGCCATGATCCCTGACAGCTAATTATGTCTACTTTCCACCATAAAGATGCTAGGGATGTCTGACTGCCATAAATGAAGAGAAAAGGATAGAATTGCCACTTGGAGACCTCAAGGACATGGACGTGTTGCCAGTACCACCATAGAAACCACAACCACTCCAGAATGGGATAGATCTTTACAGCTGCTGCCGAAAATGAATGGGACAGTATCTGTAACCTTTAGCATCCCATTAAAAACAATACTTCCCGCTAGCACATTAGCAACCGCAGTTATAGCACCTCAAAATCATCCAGAAATTCTCAGCATAAGACCATGCACCTCTAGTATCTGATTGAAAGCTTTAATAGTGTCGAATCACATTTGAAAATGTGCTGTGACACCAGGAAGTGAACCATATCATGAAGCGAGATTGAAACTTTACTGGAAATGATGAAACAAGAGAAGACCAAGAAAAAAAGAGAGAAAATTAGAAGTAGAACAAGAAGAAAGAGATATAAAGCCAAAAGAAGTAAATGAAGGGATTGTAAGAGAAGTGTCAAAAGAAAAAGACAATATTTAAAGAAGAATTAAGGTCAAAAATAAATTTGCTTCAAGAAAAGATTAATGAAGCTATCGGAGATGTCCTGAGAGAATACAATAACAATATTGAAGAATTACAGGAAGGCTGAAAATACAAAATTGAAGAAGTAAAAAAGAACATCACCAACATCAAAAATAAAGTTCTAAAGGACATATATAATGTGAATAAATATGTTAATAGCACAATCAAAAAAGTACAACAAATAAATCATTGAGGTAGAAAAGATCGTCAATGGCAGAATAAAACATTTAGAAAATTAATTGGTAAATGCAAAGGTCAAACCAACCACATCTCTTTCTGCATCTGCCCAAAAATTTTAATTTATAACATCATTTATCACAAGATGTGGAATAGGAAAAAACTGTCATCATTAGGGCCACGAATATAAGGAACTGTAAAATTCAAATCAAGTTTGGAGGGGACATTGCAAGAAGTGAAGTTGTACACATTAAAGAACATCAGATGCAATCTCCTTTGGAGCAAGCTGTAGAAAGTCTGATGTCAAATCTTCACATAATGATAACTTACCACCTCATTTGGCTTGGCATGGCCAGGTGGTTAAGGCACTCGACTCGCAATTTGAGGGTCGCGGGTTCGAATCCCTGTCATACCAAACATGCTCGCCCTTTCAGCTGTGGGGACGTTATAATGTGATGGTCAATCCCACTATTCGTTGGTAAAAGAGTAGCCCAAGAGTTGGCGGTGGGTGGTGATGACTAGCTGCCTTCCCTCTAGTCTTACACTGCTAAATTAGGGACGGCTAGCGCAGATAGCCATCGTGTAGCTTTGCGCTAAATTCAAAAACAAACAAACAAAACCACCTCATTAACACGAGCTATAGAACTGGAGCTGTAGAGGTCTTACTGCTGATCAATACAACATATTACTTGATTTGCTGTTGGAATATCAACATACTAGCTTGTCCTTTATAGAAATTATTTGAAAAACCAAATATATTTTGTTCGATCATTGATTGTGAACAAGCATTCAACAATATGAAGAAATAATGAAATATTACTCATGTTTTGGTATAAATAACTCTTGTAGATCCACTTCTTATATAGAAGTGCCAATGATTTTATAGTAATAGTAGTGTTATCAAAAGTACAACAGGGAAAATAACACGTTATTGCCTGATATAGCAAGGCTACGAATGCTACATAAGGAAGATATTATACAACTTGAAAATAATTATTAAGTGTTGTTTGAGCCCTAAATAATTCCTATCATTATCTTAATAGACAAACGTTTGTACTCTGAATAGATGATACAGCATTGAAATGGCGAGTAAATTTTGTAACCCAGAATGCTGGAAAGCAAGATGGCAGTTCCAGAATCTTTAAAAGTATAGCTTTAACATTGTGCAATGCCCTAGACAGAGCCATGAAAATGCCTATGCATTATTTCAAATACCATTTGTTATGAAGGATATAAACACTGTGAAAAGATGGAAACATGTGATAATAAAGATGACCAACTTAAAGTACAACAAATTATTGTCCATGATATGACATGATGAAGAATTAATGTGGTTCAACATTCAACTAAAAAATGCCTAGGCAAAAAAAAAAGTTTGAAACCAAATATTCAGTGTATCAAAACTAGTGCGGAAAAACCCTCATGGCAAACAGTTCCTCCATACAGCCCAAAGACAAATATGTACTGGGCTCAGTGAGACTCATACTCTTACAAGAGGGATTGTTATTTGAAAATGGGAAGATGCCAGTGGATAGAAACAATGACAACAGTTGGTAATTCCAAAGTCTCTACATTCCAAAATACTCAGTAAAATCCACAACCTTCCATCATCTGGAAATCTAAGTGTTAAGGAAACACTGGAGAGAGTAAGATAACACTTTTATTAGGATGGGTGCTGAGATCTCTGGAGAATTGGTGTAAATCATGTGAACAAAAACAGCATGGGAAGCTCCAATAGTATTGTGTTAAAGTATTAGGTCGTCAAGAAATTAATGTCACTTTTTTTAGATGAAAAACCCCGAACAACTTATATATCAAAACAAAACATTTATTGAATGAAATAGTCTCCATTCTTATCGATAATGCTTTACCATCTAACAATCAGGTTGTTAGCGCCCTGATTAAAGAAATCACTTGGCTTTGAAGCAAAAAAACATGTCGATGTCCTCTTTAACACCTTCCACATTTGCATACGTTTTCCCAATAAGATGGTGTTGCAACGAACGAAAAAGATAGTAATCTGATGTTGCCATATCTGGAGAATATGATGGGTGAGGGAACTTCCCAATCAGACTCCATAATTTTGTGTTGCATCAAACGTGCTACATGTGGACGTGCAGTGTCGTGGAGAGGAACACCTATCCGATTGATGAGTGAAGGGCGTTTCTGGTGAAGGGCTTGATTTAAACGTTCCAGTTGCTGACTATAGATCTCTGCATTGACAGTTTACTGTGGATTGAAGAGTACGAAATGAATTACTCCTTTGATGTCCCACCAAATGCAAAGCATCACTTTCTGTGGATGAAGTCCAGGTTTCGGGGTCGGAAGTGGTTTTTGTCAGGGACTGAGCCATTGTTTTGGCGTTTGATATTCGCATAGAGAATCCATTTTTCATCACCGCTGACAATTCTGTTCACGCGCATTACGCGTCGGAAGAGACGAAGCGACGTTTAT
>NW_013665760.1:5380-8212 GCF_000517525.1 Limulus polyphemus
GTGAGGCACCCAAACACCTTCTTTAAAGAGTTTTCCCATATTCCTTAGATGTTTATGTATTGTTTCGTGAGAGACATGCAATTTCAGGGCCATTTCACGAATGTGTTGCCTTGGGTTAGACTCAATAAGTGTCTTGAGAGCAACAATATCAATTCCAACATGTCGGCCATCACAGTTTTAAGGCTAAAGTTACCTAAACGAAATTTGCTGAACCATCGTTGACACTTACGAACGTTCAAAACATTTCCATATACTCCTTTGATATTCTTTGTGGCTACAGAGGCTTTGTTTCCCTTCTTGTATTCAAACAGCTTTACATTCCGAATGTGTGTTTCGCCGTGTGCCATCACTATAAGGGATTAGAGTACACTAAACTTTACCCATTATATAGGTTACACTAACGTGACGTTTAGGCAGTTCGTTTAACTATTATACTTGATATACGTTTTTTGTGGGTGGTTAATGAAAGTATTCCAAAACGCGACATTAATTTTTTGACGATCTAATAGTACTTCAGGCAGTTGCTGTCATTGTGCTTGGAAATATATACGTCTTGGTTGTGACGGAGTATTTCTTCAAATGACAAGAAATATATTCTGTTCCTATCCAGAAAGCAGAAACTCCAGCAAGAAAACTCATGTCAAGATTTAGGATGTTTATGGTACTACGATTAGATCAGTTACAAAATTTTGAATCAGCCTTGTTTGCAGAAATGTGTCAGAATAAAAAAAACTAGGACAACAACCTTTCATCCATCTTCTGAAAGCATAGTAGAGAGATACAATCAATTAGCCATTTCTGTGAATCAAAATAAGAGAATTTGGGATCAAGATCTTCCACTTATAGTTATGAGTTATTGAGTGGTAGTAGATGGATCTTCAGGCAACACACCACCATCACTGATATTTAGAAGAAAACTTAAAGTGTCATTGGACCTTTGTACTCCTAACCAAGAAAGCACACTCAGCAGAGTCTTACACAGAATATGCAGAAAGACTAAGGAAAGCCACCGATATCATACAGAACTTTACTCGTGAAAAGTTTAAATTAGCTAGTGATAAAATGAAAAGTGGCTATGAGGTTAATGCCAATAAGACTGGGTTTCATCAAGATGACTACAATCTCTGCTACAAGAGAGGACAAACTCCAAAATTAAGTAAGTGCTAGTACCATATGTTATACTGAAAAGAATCAATTACATATTTACAGAATGCACCCTAAGCCAAAAGTCATTCATTGTGAAGATCTACAGAAGTATGTCAGTGAAATAATGACCAACTGTGTATATTCAAAGAAGAATCTATCAGCAGAAAATCAACTTGCTGAACAGCAAAATGTTCCAGTAAAGACCACTTCTAGAGAATCAATGAGGATAAAGCCACTAGTGAATTCGTTTGACCACCTATTTAAAGAAAATTCCCCAAGTTACAGGACAGCAAATGATGATCTCCTTTGCATTACATAACACTCAGAAAATATAGGAACCAATAATACTTGGTGAATGGATGGTTAAGTGTATTGTTTTATTTGTATATTGTGACTGTTGAAAGGATATCACAATCCAAAAAGGGGCAATGTTTTGCACTATATTTTCAATATTTTAATTTTGATGCTTGTTTACTAGAGGGCTCTCTACTTATTGATGATGTAATATAGTAGAAACTTCAGTAAAGTTAATAATTTAGAAGGTTTGTTTGAAGTTTGTTTGTTTGTTTGTTTTTGAATTTCGCGCAAAGCTACACGAGGGCTATCTGCGCTAGCCGTCCCTAATTTAGCAGTGTAAGACTAGAGGGAAGGCAGCTAGTCATCACCACCCACCGCCAACTCTTGGGCTACTCTTTTACCAACGAATAGTGGGATTGTCCGTCACATTATAACGCCCCCACGGCTGAAAGGGCGAGCATGTTTGGTGGGTTGTTTGAAGTTAAGCACAAAGCTACACATTGGGCTATCTGTGCTTTGCCCACCACGGGTATCGAAACCCGGCTTCTAGCGTTGTAAGTCCGCAGACATGCCGCTGTGCCACTAGGGGGGGGGGGCAGCATTTAGTTTCAAACTAAGGTTTGTTATGAAAAGACAAGTACCTTGACTAGTAAAAAAATTAATTTTTAATAATACGTAAAATAAAAGATACTTAAAAATTAGGACTGTTATTAGTGTTGTTAATACGTGTATAAATATGGCGAGCATTTAGTTTCGAATACGTTTGTAGTCATATAAACAGGTTACTGGTTATGAAAAAAAACGTACGTATAACAATCACGCAAAGCTTCCTAGAAATCTTTCTCATGGTTTAATCTGTTGAGTAAATTATTAAAATCTTGTGTCATTACTGTGTTTTTAGACGATGGTCAGGCGCCATATTTTTCCTACAAAAACATGGCTCTTCGAGTTGTATACTTGGTCGTGGACGAAGAACGAATTTGTGTTAGTAAAATGTCGCTACCATTAAACACACATTTCTAATTATTAGGTGTTGTGTATACCACAAATTGTATTAAAAAAAAAGTATATAAAATGTGCTACTCGTCTTAAACCTAAACTTGTGAAACAAAATCAACGAGAGTTCAAGTTTCAACATCTAAACTTTTCTAGGATATATCAATACCTCCTGGTGCTTGATGTGAGAAAGGGCTCAAAGATTGAAAGCATGGTATGTCTGCATCAAAATATTGTAGTGACTGTTTGTTTGTAATTAATTAAGCACAAAGCTACACAATAGGCTATCTGCGCTGTGTCCACCCCGGATACCGAAACTCGTTTTTTTTAGCGTTGTAAGTCTACAGATGCAGTAACTGAAACAGTCTGTTTGTTTGTTATGGATTTCGCGCA
>NW_013665760.1:9114-16826 GCF_000517525.1 Limulus polyphemus
CCGGGCCTGTTTCTTGTAGTATGTGAGCTATTGAGTTCAGTGTTTCTTATTGACTTAAACAGTCAGAGTTATTGCATTACTTAGCGAGTTAGTCAACATTGTCAGGTTTTTATGTATCTATGGGAACATATTCCTTATAGTAGGTGTCTGTGACTTGTTGGCGATAAATTTCAACAATAAACAAAAAGCATAAAGTCCACTTATTTTAAAATAATATATTAAAACAAGTCAAACCTCTATATGGATGTTCGTTTCGTTGTTGATTACCACAGTTGTATCCAAAACTATAAATAATCGTCTCTTTTCGTCAAAACCCACACAGGTTGGTTCAGTTACTTTAGAACAGTGATTCTTAAACTTTTAGAATATCGTTCACCCCTATTCACAATAGTTCACTCACCCCAGTTCGAAAAAAAGACAAAAAAAAATACTACATTAAAATGCAAAATTCTTTATTATGACTTGAATATGCATCAAACTACAACTAGAATGAATACAACATAAAATAAATAAAAATAAATGTATTTTTTGATAGATTGTTTAGGCAGAGTATTCATGATGAAACTTTTGTAGAATGAACGGCAACTACCTGTTGTAGAGACACAAGTGTAGAGGGCGACGTTTCGAAAGCCTTCTGCCTTTCGTCTTCTGGTCAGTGTGTGTGTGAGGTGTTGTTGGTCTTTATAGTATTCTGGTGGATTGTGGAGAGCGTGTTATGGTTGGTTGGTTTATCCCTGTTTCTGATTGAAGGAGAGATTTTCTGTAGATTCAACCAATGGTAACTACAGGTTACCCACCTCTAATCCGGAATCTCTATTTAGTGCAGGTTTAATTGTGTTATTATAAAATGATTCTTTAATTTTTCTTGCCTTCCAACAATACTTTATTTTTAGCTTTTCGGTTTTTAGCTTTTTTAGGATATTAGAAGACAAAGAATTTTCCTTTTCCCTTCCCCACCACGATATAGGGCGGAGAAGCAAGAAACAAGTATCGAGTTCCAGCCCTGACCTGGAACATCGATCTAAATCCCCTGAAGGCTCTTCAAATCCGGCTACCCTACCACGTATGTGTACCAGATCGACGACCAAGCCCCTTACTAATTCTGATCAGCTCGCTATGATCCAGAGCTGTTTAAAAATTGCCTCTTGTGTTTCAAGCCATGCATCACAAGACAACTCCTCTAGCACCACGTGATCTAGCAAGATGTTCACCCCAACCAACCAGGATAAGATTACTACACCAGTCAAAAAGCAACCATCTGAACTCTAAGTATCCACTTCCAACAATCATAAACGTAAATTGCTTCTTGCTATCATCATAGAATGTATCCCGCCCAATCTACGATGCCCCGAAATAGCTTAGGAACTTAGGAGATTGTTCCCCCAAATCACGTTCACAAACGTCCGGCAACTCATTAAGGGTGGGGTCGTCATAAAAACAAACACACCTGCTGAATACGCCAAGCTTCTGAAACCATGGGACTCCTCAGCCTTCCAGAATGCCAAGTTACACATATACGTTCCCAGAGACAACCAACCAGATCCTACAGACGCCATTGTAATTCGCAGTGTCCCACTAGACATAACCACCGACGAAATTATTCAAGAATTGAAATCCCAGGATATCTCCACAACGAAAGCTGAAAGAATCAAATCCATCAGAACTGGCCAAGATACCTCCTACTTAGAGTCAACATAACCGATGAGAATCATGCATCCAACCTAATTAAGAACAGTGCTTATCTGTGGTACATCCACCATCAAGTAGAGCCAACAAAACCCTGAAAAACCTACCCTTCTGCAGTGTTACCAGTGCCAAAAGTTTGGCCATACCCGCGCCGTATGCACATCCAGGGTTAAGTGTGTATGATGCGGGGAACAACACTCAGTAGCTGATTTTCCCCATGTCTTGCCATGAAGCAACTTGCACCAACTGTGGAGGACCCCATGCTGATTTTTACCAAGGGTGCTCTAAATACCAGCAGGTGTTCAGGGTAGCCCATACGACCAGTGGACCCACCTATAGAGCTCCTGCTACCATCTCCCAGCCAGCCCACCAGCTTCACGTGAACCCAGGACAGCAACCACCTAGACTGGCCCCAGGACCCAGCCACCATACATCGTGTGCAGACACAGTGGACCCCAGGACCAGAACCCCGACCTTCACAGAGTGCATTGCAGCCTTCATGGTGGACATTCTTTCACGACTCAACCAGAAAGACGTCATCACCACCAGAGACCTGCTCAACGACATATGCCATGCTGTTGAATTCTACATTGCTATTCTGGAGATGGATCCATATTACCTGAGGACCCTGATTGACAGTAGGATTAACCATGCTGCACCTAGGTCAAGGTGAAAATGCTCAACTTCTTGCACATTAATATTCAAGGTGGTCTAAAGTACAAAAAGTATGAACTATTTAATCTTAATGAAAAATCAAGTGCAGATGTCATAACTATAAACGAAATGTTCCTTCCTTCTAGTACTAACTTCTCCTTTCCTAACTATAATATTAAAGCCATATCTAAATCACCAAACTCTCAAGGGTTAAGTTTACTTACTAAAAAGACCCCAAAGTCACCTTTCCTACCCCAACTATAGATTCAAACAACGAACACATCCTATGCAAAATCCACCTCCTGAACGTGTACCAATCGTGCTACTTGCCATTTATATATCTCCCCGATATCAACCTACTTCAATAAGTAATAAACCAAACATGCATGCAATCATTCTTGGTAGTTTAAACTCAAAACACCCCGAATTTTACTACAAAAAAACTGATTGTAATAGTAGGATTCTTGAAACTTTTATAGAAAATAATGACCTATTTGTCATCAATGATAATACACCAACTCACACACATCACAACGGCTCACAAGACATCCTCGACCTCGCCGTTATCTCACAGTCACTCATCCCCATACAAATCACTTTAAAGTGTTAGAAAACATCTGAGGTGATCATACACCCATCTCATTTACCGTAAATATCAACCCCCACAACACTTTTACTTCACAACATCCAAAAATCTTCAATTTCACCAAAACAAATTGGGACCGAGTAAAACTAATTACTGACTCATTCTAAAGATTGGCAAACATGTTTCTTAACTTCTGGAATGCCATCTGCTGAAGTTGTTCACACTTCACCTTGTTGGGTTGGCCTTTCTAGGTCAGGTCATTCAGTGGTGCAATGACTTCAGGATAGTTTGGGATTAACTTCCTGTAGAATAATTATAACCCCAGGAATGATCTAACTTGTTGCTTGGTCAATAGAACTGGTGTATATTGTATGCAGGTTAGCTTCTATTCTTCCATGTCTATCTGTCAGTCATCCACCTTGTGTCCAACAAAGTCCAGCACAGAATAACCATTGTAGCACTTAGATGGTCTGATAGCCAAACATGCTGCCCTCACTCGTCCAAACAGCTCGCTGAGTTTCTTCAGGTGGTCTTCCTATCTGGCTGTTTGGGTCAGAATGTTGTCCACATAATGCTTGATGTTTGGTGATTTTGTGCAACATCTTCCTCGGCATGCAGTTGAATGTCACTGTTGAGTTGACTAACTCAAACATTATCCTCTTAAACTGGTAACATCTGTCTGGTGTCATAAAGGCTATCTTCTCTTTAGACTCTGTCTTCATAGGGATCTATCAACAGCCTTTACTGAGGTCGATCTTGGAAAAGAACTTGGCCCCATCTAGTTTCACCATCATAGCCTCTGGGTTGCCCATAGGTTTGGAGTCGAATTTTGTCACAACATTTAGCTTCTGGAAATCTATGCAGAAGTGGTTTGAGCTGTCCTTCTTCTTCATGATTACCACCAGTGAACAGTAGTCTGAATTCAAAGGCTCAATGATTCCAGCTTCTCACATTGCCTCAACCTTTAGTTCGATCTGCTCTCTCATTGCATAAGGAATCTTGTAGGGCCTCACCTTGACTGAATCCCTGGTCATGGTTTTGATCTTGTGTTGCACAAGGTATGTCTTGCCTGGTGTATTTGTGAAGACATCTGTATACTGGTACAATAGTTCTTGTAGCTTCTGCTTGCCAATCAGCTCTTTACTGATGTTGGTGGCTTTGTATGTCTCATCTCCACCCAGTGGTCTTAGACCTTCATCTTCTATGACAAAATTATTGTCTTCAGGTTCTATGTCTATGACAGCCACACCTACAATGTCCATCTGTGCTTCAATAGCTACACATATTAGATCTTCTTCCCTCTTGAGGACGTCTTCAGCAGATTGGAATGATATATCTCAGTTTTCCCATCCACTTTCACCTTATAGTCCATTTTTTGACCACTTCCTGTACTTCAAAAGGTCCCTTACACTGGAGAGTGAGTTTGTTGTTATCTCTAGGTAGTAGAACCAAGACCTTCTGTTCGACCTTGAAACACGATGATCCTTGAATTTCTTGTCATAGAAGTGCTTCTGACTGCCTTGAACTGCATACAAACTTTCTCAAGCAAGTTAACAAGCTCCTCTAGTCGGTTTCTGAGGTCTGATATGTACTAGCCTGTGTTCCTCACTTCTGACTCTTTTTCTCCTGTACACAATTATTTCAATATATGCATCAGACCTCCATACAGTACCCCGAATGGTGAAAATCCTGTATTCACTTGTGGAATTTCTCAGTAAGCAAATAATACTGGCTGCGGGTACCTGTTCTAGTCACGTGGTCTCTCTTGGCACATCTTTAGTTTGCTCTTTAAGACTCCACTGACTCTCTCACAAAGTCCATTACATCTGGGGTGGTAAAGAGCTGCCTAGTAATGATGAGTCTGCACCTTTCTTACATTAATTCTGAAGTAAACTGGGTCCCTCTCTCACTCAGGACTCCTTTTGGAAAGCCCACTCTGCAGAACACTTCCAAGAGGGCTTCTGCTACTTTCTTCATTCCTATCTTTGGGTCAAATGTTGCATAGTCTACTACTGTCAGCATGTACTAGTTGCCTTGGTCAGATACAGGTGCTAGTGGTCTGATCAAGTCCACAACTACTCTGATGAATAGCTCTTTTATGAGAAGCATCTCATCCAGTGACACCTTGGCTATATTTCCCTTAGGTACTGTTCTTTGACAGACCTCACATGAATTGCAGAATTTGGTCACATCTCCAATGGTCCACAGCCAGTAGAAATTGCTGGTGATTCTGTCTGCTGTCTCCTTTGCTCCTAAGTGTCCTCCCACAATTGACTCATGAACCAACTTCATCAGTTGAGACTGGTATTCTGTTGGCAGTATGATGTGTTTAACTTCCCCAATAGAACTGTCTTGATAGATCTGGTACAGCATTCCCTTCTGGTCCTCTATTCTGCAAGTCTAAAAAAGGTCCCTTGGTCTTGCACTCGACTTTCTCCCAGGCACTGTCCCAAAGTTTCTGCAGTGAGGGGGTCTTTATTCTGCACTTCCTTCAGTTCCCATAGACCTACATTCGGAATTTCACCTTTTGAGACTTGTAGGGGCTTAATGTCTTGCCTGCTTGCTCTTCTTCTTTTGAGTTCTTGTAGTGATTGCATATGCCTCATCAGTCTCCTCTCTGTATGGTTCCTCCAAACTTCTACTGCCCGGTATATTACCAACCACCAAGTCATCGATGGGGATGCCTTCATACACATGGGCTCAAGGTCTCTTTATTCTTGCTATGGGAAATGTTCTCACTGTCTCATCATTCAGCACACACAGATGTACCTTCCTCATTATCTGGTCATCAGATACTAGAATGGTTCTCACTGCTGCACTCAGTGTCTCGTAGGACTTTCACTTGTTATCCCTGACATAACCTTCACTTACTGGCATGTTGTAATTTGTTGGCACCTCTCGGTGTTTGTCATAGGCTTCAATTACCACTGGCACTGTTGACCCATTTGGTAACTTGAGCTGACTATTTATCATGCACTGTTTATTCATGGGGATAGAACTTCCTTTTTGCAGTGAATCTGACAAGTTGTCTCTATACTGTTTCTTCTGGCAGCAGCATCCATGATGACAGCCACTTTTTTGTCGTTTCTTGCCAGCACCATATTTCTAGGTAACTCCAGCTGCTTTATGTTGAAGTTTCTGCTGTTGCTTGTTGGTGGCAGACTTGCACTCACTCACAATGTGCCCCATTTTATAACAAGCATAGCATCTCTTCTGCCTTTTTCTGTGGACTTCTTATCAGCCATCCCTGTTTCCACTTTAATTAGTTATTCTTAGACTTGCCATTTGCACTCCCTCCATGTGCTTCCATATACTTTTCTGTCAGCTTGATCATCTCATTCATGTCCTTCAGTGCTCTCTCTTGTAGTAATAGTGGCATGTCAGTGGAGCATGTAATCATGAACTGTTCACGTATCAGTAGTCTGTCAATCCTTCAAAACTATCTTCACACTTGGCCATGTCAGTCCACCTTGTGAAGTATTGCTGTCAGAATTCAAAAATATAATTTTTTTGCCAATTGTCAAAATAAAAGGCTTTCACTTATATTTCTTAATAGTACAAATATACACTATGTTGTTGTTGGGCTTAAGATTCTTCGATAGAAGGTATCTGTGACTCCTTGGTGATAAATTCAGCAATAAAAGAACAGCATGCACTTCACTTGTTTTCAAAATAATATATATATAATCGAAACAAGTTAAACGTATGTACAACACATTCTTCACACTATAGAGATTATAAGCATGCCACAAACACTATATATATAGTTCTCTTCTTCTTGTCAAAAGTCCGCTTAGGCACACTCAATTACTTCAGAATATTAGTTGACAAGCCGAACTATCTTCTATATTACTATCTCACTAATATTCTGTGTGTATGATTCACGTACAATTGTGGCACGAATTACCATAATCGTTTGGCCTTCTTTCTTCAAAATATCCTCTGTTCCTTTTATCAAAGTGAATTCAGTCTGATTCAGTTACTTTAGAGCCACGCTTTGACAGAATAAATTCTTCTTCTTATCTCCTTTTCTACTGTTAGTCTTATTCTAGCATACTAAACGTTAGGCCTATGTTAATCTTTAGGCCTATCACTTATACCGTAGTTAACTTCACGCCGAACTTTACCTTGCCCATAACCTTACTCTTTTTTGTGATTGTCTGTTTGCTGTTTCCGCTCATCTCACTCTATTTATATGTTTATCACTTAATCGTCTGCCCGCCTTCTAGAAATCTCTATATTCTCGACCTCAATATATTGCACGCGATGTTCAATGTTCGATAGTCTCAGACACAACTTCCTACAATCTTCTGCTTTTAACTCTAATTATAACAAAAAATAAACACTAATAAAATATTCACTCACAAAATAAATTGATCAATAATATTGTTACGTCTCCGTTTGTTAATTAACTTTCCGTAACTTCGTTCCGACGAAACTTTAGCGACTCAAGTCCTTACTTAATAAAACTGGTTTATTCTTTGTGAATATAACTTCACTATACACTTGATTTCAACATTCGCGCTAAAACAAACGCTATAACGAACGTTAACTTCAACAATACTTTCTCACTGCAGATCAATTACTCACTACCTACACACACATTATTGTCACGTCACGCCGTGACCATCTTATATATATACCAGACTACCCTATATCTAGTAAATGCTAGGGCATTCACGAAGGAACAATATACTTCTAGAAACGTGGCGTGACACTAGTCACGTGACCTCGCTGACGCAACACTGCCCTTCCTTAGTATTGTTCGTCCCGAACAATAACCATA
>NW_013665760.1:17826-22758 GCF_000517525.1 Limulus polyphemus
AAATGTTCGTTGTTGAAAATGAAGTTGGTTTTAGTCGTTGTAAATTCTAAGAGAGAAGCAAAAAGTGTGTTGGGGATGTGCATTAACTTGTTGGGGTCATTAATGTAGAGGTTGAGTGCAATATTGCAAGCTTTATTGGCGGGGACTTCGGTGAAGAGTGACACGACATCAAAACTAGCCATTAAGGCTTTCGAATTTAGTTGTTCTAGTGTATATATATATAGTGTACATATATAGATCTGCAAAGTATTGTGCTTTTTTTTAATTATGCATGTGAGTTTATGCAGCTGTAATATACAGGCATATCATATGTTTTATATCTTTAATTTTTTGTTTATTTTTTTAGATAATGTCTATTCTGCCTGATAGAATATTGCATTAATATATAACATCTGGATTGAAAGTAATAGCAACTGTAATATCCTTTGCTGGCCAAATTTACAATGTCTGAATAATACAGCCGATCAATGCTATATGAATACAAAGGTTGCAATGTGAAACTGTCGACCAGACAAAGAAACTGAGTTTACGTGTTGGATTCAGGCTAGATTTTTTGATTCAGTTCTACTTGTTTTTCATTGTAACTAGTTTGGTATAGGTTCATCTTAACAGACAGAAAACTGATGAACTATTCATTGATCCAGTTGAGGCAATTGTCCACTTGTCTACACAAATATATACTCTGTTACTTTCTGTTTAAATAAAGACTGTTTCCACTGTACATTAAACGTGTCCAATCTGCTTATTTCTCATGCAACTAAAAAATTCAGTCACGATGTCAAACATAGATTACTCTCCTTATTTCATGATCTAATCTGTTGTTATTCGTGGATCTAACTATCTGATACTAGTAGGAAATAATTTCACTTGAAAGTACCACTAGTAAATAGGAAGGGGAAATTTTGGAGCTTTAAAAACAGGATTTAATGTAGACTTTCTGTTTTTGTTTATGTGTGTACTGCTCTTGCTTGGTCTCTAATTTTGAGTTTAAAAGAATGCTTTTACTGAAAGAATGTCTTATTTTAGATTTGGAAGTACTCATTACGACCAAGAGTGAAAGTGAGGACAACTGAAAGTCATCAACATGTACTGGTACTTGTCGAGTTCAAGACCACTTGGGGAGGCCTCCACAGGACTCTCAGGCTGTCTTTAGCTAGAGCAGTTCAGCCCCAGATCTAATCCAAACCACAGACGATCAGTTGAGAAGGACTGGATGTGCCACTTGTAGATATCCTCCACCAGATAGAGCTGTTTCCCGAGCAGGTAAGACAATGGACACTCATGAATAAAAGCTAAGACAGTCATTTAATTGATGCAACCAATGATTGAAAGGAAGTAGCATTCCTTTCTTTCTGGGCTATCAGCTAAATATGTCCAGCAAAGTATATGAATTACATTTTGTGACTACATCTAGATCATTAAAGCTAGGACAATCGTTAGAATTGAAAAGAAGTGGCATTCCTTGCTTTACAAGTTATCAAGTGATGTATACTATGATATATATACTACTTCATGTGATGACCACTTGATTAACAGTTCGAATGATCATGTGATTGAAAAATCAATGATTGGCAGGGTGTAGTGGCCTCTTGCTTTCTGACCAATTGAGTGAATTTTCTGATAAAACATCCAATGTTTGGAGAACATATTTCTCATAATCTAACTGAGTGGCAAGAACTCCACTGAGCATGCCACCCTGTTCTCAGTAGCTTTATACATCTACTTACTTGAGAAGCATGCCAGATCTACTAGTTACTAGAGTGGTATGTTTCCTCTGAACTGCACAATAATCAACAACAAAGGACATGGAGTCACAAAATTTCATCTCAATATTAAGAACTAATGAGTATGAGACAAACTGTGATAACTGACCTGGAAAGCATTATTGAAAAATTCAGTGTTCCTATTATTTTTAGGAATAAGAGGATGTTTCAATTTTGATGTTGAAATGTTTGGCAGGTAGGGAATTTTTATGGAGGAGATAAAAAATAACTAAGACACAACTACTAGAGAGAACACAGTGATGGTTCCAGCAACAAGATTTTACCTGTTGCTTTTCTTATCACAATGCAGAAAATATTTCGACCTGATTGAGTTAAAACGTTCATGAGCAGGCGAAATTATCAATAGTAAATGAAATTCAAGGACAATGGCTTAGATATTATATTAAATATATGCACCTGGTATATGCAGGGTTTTATTTGGTTGTAATAGGAATATTTACAGGTCATGGAGACCAAAATATTTTTAATAAACAAACAGTTTTACTGAACATTTTCTTAATGTTGTTTTATTACAAGATACAGTTCAAGGTATAAAAAATGCAGGCATTAAGTATACTAGAGGGAAGCAGAAAGTAACACCCATGTGGCAAAACTTTGTAATTTGTGAACTATTAGTATATAATCTGTAAATGTAAGAAAGTTCTTACAGAAAGAAAACGAAAAATTTGGTGAAAGTTAATGATCAAGGGTGAGATTAGCAATACCTAACCCGAATAAGCTCGACTGTGTAAGACCCGAATAATCTCTACCCATATTTAGTCACCTGAGGACAACAGAGTACATGAAGGCCACAAAGTAGCTAGTCGAGTGGAAATCCAGGGAAGCTCGTGGATCGGGAAGTCTTCAGATGCTCTAGGCGTGAGTACAAGTTAGACATGTCACAAGTAGAAGTGTCACTTCACCAGTGCGTAGTTTATGGGTGTACCCATTCATTAAAGCTTTTGACTTTACTTTTGGCTCATGGAGTTCACCCGACCTTACATTGGAATCTGACTTTTGTATGAAGGATCTGATCCTAAATGTATCTGGCTATTTGTTTTTGAATAAGTCAGGAGTTTTCCATTTATTGTTGCTGAATATTCCAAAAAAATTTTCTGTTACTTGATAGATTGCTGGCACAATTGAAGACCATTTCAAAGAGACACCATATTGGATGAAAATGCCTGGCACCCGACCAGTGAAACAGATGCCAGACTTTAAAATCCATCTAGGTTTAAAGGTATGGGAAATGCCCATGCAGAAGTTCCACCAATATGAACCTGCAGTATTGTACTACTTCCCAGTGAATTGTGTAATTATACATATATCTATTCTTTATGTATCTTTTGTTGTCAGTTAGTTCAGTGTATACACGTTAATCTTTTGATGAAATGTTCTGGTGTGTATATGTTGTGTATAATTATTTTGATTATGGATTGATTTTTAATTGTGCATGAGTTTTGTTTTAAGATGCTTTGATTTTGTCATTTATTGTGAAATTGTTATGTTAATGTTCTTATCGTGAAGACTTTTTGTATTCTGTTGATTTCGTTTTGATTAATGTAATGTGTTTGATTTTCTGCATTGTGTTTTCGTTACTTATTTTGTATTTCATTCAATAAAGGATTTTGATCTTGTTTATTTTAAAGTTGTTTGTAACGTGTTAGACAACCCCCTTATAAAGAAAAGTAGGTAATCTTTGTTAATGTTTTTTATTATATATCATCGATTTTAAAATTCCCTTATTTGTACATACATCATTACTTTCCTTAAGACTATTTTTGTCTTTGTAAGTGTATACTTGCATATTTCTTGTTCCTTGTTAAATGGTATTGTTACGTATCTGCTTGTTTCCGGTAAAAATTCCTTTACGAGGATCTTCAGCAATACAAGTCCTTTATTGATTAAACCAGTTTATTCTTCCTCGATACAAACTTTTAGTACACAGTAGTTCCACAACCAGTACGTTTCTCATCACTTTAAACTTAACAACTTTTATAATACACGCTATAAATCACAGCGATTCACAATCTCGATAATTTCGCTCTCGACGAGTGCAAAACACACACTTTACGACTCACTAGCTCGAAACTAACAGAATCATAAATTACACGGAACTCAAAGTAACTACTGCTCTCTCTACATTTATCTCCCCGCTGGCTTTCACTGCCAGGCTTATATACAAACGAAGAGGGCATCTCGAACACACTCGGACTTCCCCGATCATTCGAGAAACTCATAACGCACGCCACCAGCGCCAACGCGCCAGTAGCGTCACGTGACTTCCGCTGTCGTAACAGTATTAACATGTATGTTGTTGAAGGGTATTTTCGTGTAAATATATTGTTGCGTCAGCGAGATCACGTGACTAGTATCACGCCACCCGTTTTCTAGAACTATCCTGTTCCTTCGGGAGTGCTCTAGCATTTGCTAGATTGAGGGTGGACTGGTATATATAAGATGGTCACGGCGTGACGTGACAATGTGTGTAGGTAGTGAGTAATTGAACTGCAGTCAGAAAGTATTGTTGAAGTTCGTTGTTATAGCGTTTGTTATAGAGCGACTGTTGAGAATAAGTGTATCGGTAAAGTTATATTCGGAAAGAATAAACCAGTTTTATTAAGAAAGGAATTGTGTCGCTAAAGTTTCGTGGGAACGAAGTTACGGAAAATCAACTAAAGAACGGAGACGTGACAAATTGGTGTCAGAGAGTGGGACAAAAAAAAATGGAAACGAGAAGCGGCAAATCAAACTACAGCATAGCAGACTTCATGGCAGCAATACAAGAACAGCAAAAGAAACAAGAAGAGAGACAACAGCAGTTGCAAGAAAACCTGCAACAGTGGCAGCTCGAACAGCAAAATAAACAAGAGAGATTACAGCAGTTGTTGGAGGAAAAAGAAAAGAAACAAGAAGAACGAAAAAAGAAACAAGAAGAGAGATTACAGTAGCTATTGGAGGAGAAAGAAAATAAACAAGAAGAGAAATTACAGCAGTTGTTGGAGGAGAAAGAAAATAGACAAGAAGAGAGATTACAACGGCTATTGGAGGAGAAATAAAATAAACAAGAAGAGAAATTACAGCAGTTGTTAGAGGAGAAAGAAAATAAACAAGAAGAGAGACTATAGCAGTGGCAACTGGAACAAGAAAGGAAACAAGAAGTACAAAT
>NW_013665760.1:23581-34054 GCF_000517525.1 Limulus polyphemus
ACCAGCTTTAGTGATATAAGATTGTACAATATTTTTCATATATTTAGTTTGCAAGTACTTTTAACATAAACACGTAGTCCAAAAGGTCATTGGGATTTTCTTGTTCTATTTGTTTTGTTTCTTCGTTCTTTACTGTAGGTAATGTCTATTCTGCCTGAGAAGAAATTGAATAGCATATAGCATCTGGACTGAAAGGATTAGCAACTGTTATATCTTTGTTGGCTGCATTTACAATGCTTCAGTTGACGAATGCTTGAGAGAATAAAGGTCACAAGGTGATATTGTCGATTGGACAAACATTGCTGTAGGAAGACATTTTGGAGTGGTCAGGCCATTGCCACACTGGAGTCTGGGGGCATCCGCCAGAAAAGTTTTGAAAAAATTAAAGCTATGATATTGAATCTTGAGCCATTTTAACTACAAATATTGCATACACACAACATAATGTATTGAATTAAAAGAAGCAAGTTTTAATACATAAGTTGTAGCTATGCATGCCATGAAAAAGTGGTCAGGCCATGGCCTGACCGTTTCCTACGTACAGTCTTGACAAAGAAACCGAATTTATCTGTCGATCTATTTACTATTCCAGTAAAGGTGATCGTCCACTTGTTTACGAAGGCACGCACACTGTTTGTGTTTTTTCTGTGGTTGAAATAAAGATTGTTTTCACCGTGCAAAAAATGTGTGCAATCTATTTATTTCTAATGCAGCATAAAATTAAGTCAAGTTGTCAAACACAGATTATTTCTTGATCGAATCTGCTGTTCATAGCGGGTCTAACTATCTGATACTTTAAAATATTACACAACGAATGATTCTTTATACTTCCAAATTTAAAACTGTATTTAAATTAACCACTGGATATTATCTGCTCAATAACCTGTTTTATTTACTCAGATATTTTTCTTTCTCAGAAATATTTATAATATATTGTATTATGTATGTAAATAACACGTTTATCGTGACATTTTTGTGAATTCATTTAATGTTTTTCGGCGAATATTACTTCGTTTAAAAATTATACTCTTTTGCAACACTAGAGGGTGATTGATGTATAGTAGGCGAAGGTAGCGAATGTAAATTGTAAAAGTCACATAGTAATAGGACATAATTTATTCTTTTGAACGGTCGATGTTAGTCGTTATTTATCAAAAAAGAAGTAATGGCAAATATAGCAGTGCAGCGAATTAAACGTGAATTTAAGGAGGTTGTTAGAAGTGAAGAGGTGAGATTTTGCCTCCTTTAGGCTAAGATAGTAAGAACTAACAGTGACACTAACAATTTGAACTTGAAGCGAGCAACATATAACGAAGCAACGGTGACCATATAATATATTAACAATGACAATACTGATAATACAGTGGCGCAACAAGGGGCATGCTTGATTCGCCTGTCCAGAACATGTCATGAATGTTCGTTTTACTGTGTGTGAACCGGAACAGGAAGCTAGCATTTCCAATATGGCGATGAATGTATTAGAACTCCCTACCCCCCGTTTTATTATATTCGATGATGATGCTGAACAAAGTGATGATGAAACAATCCAAGGTTTATTTCAAGGAATTTCCCTTGTTTTGCTAAGTGATTAGAATAATTATTAATTATGCAATCGTTGTTGTAGACAAAAGGGGAAATTTGTTTGGAAAACATATTTGGCATTGTTACAAAATATTTTATATTTAAGTATATACTGCATTGATAAACTTGCTTTGCCATTTTGATGACATCACTCATCCCTTTACAACACTTTCACCTTAAGAACAATTGAAAGAAATCCAGAACACTATTTGAGTCACATCATTGCTGTGCAGAAAGTTCTACACTTCTGTGACAATGAATTGAGCATGCCCTAGGTTTACTTGAGGGTGTGGGGTTCAAAATCAGATGGTGAAATCTGTCTGTCTTCAGAGCATGCATAATAATGGTGTTTAGACAAAGAAGAGATTTGACAGGTCATATTGAAATAAATATTACAAGAAATTGGGAAAAACCTCATCACCTCCAGTTTTTCAAAGACAGGTTAACATCAAATTTTTATTTTAATAGAATTTGACAATGAAAAGTTGAAACTTAAGATCATTATTTGAGAATATACTGTGTGCCATAATAATCAAATAGAAAGATAAAAGGAGGGGAAGAATCCAGGCAACCAGGATATATATATATAATTAATAAAACAAAAGTTCAAAATGGTTGGGTTTGTTTCATGTGAATGTTACTTAAGTTTTACAGCATTATGGGAAAAAGGCAAATGATATCCATTGGAGCAGTAAAATCTGCTATTGAACTATTCAGACATCAGCAAGATTTTTGTAATAAACAAAACTGAAAGTAAAAGAGTAATTAAAAAAATCATTCAACTCAAAATATAGTTTAACAGAAGTCTTTTGTTACTCTGTTTTGTTGTTTACCCTAAGCCTAAAAACCATAATACAAAATGACAATTTGAGTTGTGTGGCTATAAATTGATAAATTTCTGATTACATATTGCATGGAAACTAGTCATGCAACACAGATTCTGTGGCAGACTTTTACTATGTCAAGCAACTGAAATACATTGAATAGAAATAGGTTTGTACTCCAATACAAATACTTATTAAAATATAAACATTGAAATATCTTTTCTTGTTTATATTTATTGTGAGTATTATATAATTGATACTTGAAACCATCAGTACATGGTGAAACTCCATAATTACAGAATTGAGGAAAAACAAGATAATTGTACATTTCACAAATACATCGTTTATTACGACCATGGTTTTGCCAGTAAAGGCATCATCGGGTACAGACTTAAATGTTTCGTAGCATATATGTATATGTTTAAACTTGTAGGAAACTGGTATTTAAAACTAACCTAAGTAAATTTTCTCTTGCAGTTTTACATTTCATAATTGACTTGAAGACTGCTGTTTCATATTATATTATTTTCTTTTTTAAGTCACCTATAACTTTTTTAATTGTATGATTTGCATCTATATATCCTCAATCTTCATTTTATCATTTGTTTTTAGTGTTGACTTTTAGTGCATCCCTTCCTTCAGTATTGTTAAGTAGAACATAGCAAGTGATAATTCTTATAAAAGTTAAAAATGTATGCTTATTGCTGTATTATTTGGTTGTCTCATGTGTAATTTCTTTTCTCTGTGCAAAGAATATTTTATTTCTTAGGTAGCAAAATGTGCCATCAAAGTGGAACTGGTTAATGATAATTACACAGAACTCAAAGGAGAAATTTCTGGGCCACCTGATACACCATATGAAGGAGGAAATTTTGTTTTGGAGATAAAGGTCCCTGAAACTTATCCATTTAACCCTCCAAAGGTTTGATTTTTATTTTGATAACCTTTATAGGTTAAAATTAGCTTATTCTCTTTATTTATTAATTGCAATGTGTATTAATATAAGTTTGCTACTCGTTATAACATAGGAAATTTTGAAATATAATTTCCTCGAAAGGTAGCCTGGAGGGTCACCTGTTTTAACCACTTGCACCACTATACAGCAATATGTTGTCTGTCAGTCAGTCAGTCAGTCAGTAGACACTAAAATGATGTCACACAAGGGATGCTTAACATTGCAATTTGTACTTTCGTGACATCAGTAAAATGTGCACATGCCATGAATTATGAGAAGAATTAAGCTACAATACAGCATGACATATGAACTTAAGAAATAAAAATATTTGTTACGCCTAATTTTGGTTTTATTTACTCTTGAAACAGAACACTTTTGGGGATCCTGTGCAAGTACATGTAGTATTAGTAATTTTTATTCTTTTTTTTAGAAATGTGTTATTACTTACAAAATATTATGCTTGTTGATTGTTGAATGTATATAAAACAAATGAATTCATTAATGTTAGTGTGCCTAATCTGAAATTTGTTTTAATAAAAACAAAGAAAGATGTTCAGTGGTCATTCTAGGCCTGGAAGATTTAAGCCGGTCCCTTAGAGGCTTATGTGGTATGGGGAGGGGAGGAGGCTGAGGTTTCCTACTCTAATGGAGATGACATTTAAAAATTTTAAATAAATATTTTTTTTCCTAATACATTTCTAGCAATCAGCTTATTCACTCTATTTCAGTTTTGCCTTTGTTAGCATTATAAAATTATATTTTTTTCTTAAATTAAATAATATTACTAATTATATGTGGGCTGATAGTGATGTTTGCTAATTGTCTAATCATATGTGCACAGGGTCAGTCCAATGGACTGACTTTCTAACCACCCCAAAAAAATACTTAATAAATCTAAATTACTTCCTAAACAGCCTCAGGCTCGTAACACAGTTTGCCTTTGTTTTCATTTAATTTTATAGTTTTGTTGCTCGTTGAACCATGTTAATTACTAAAAATAGCGATAGATTACCCAGCAGAGTGCAGAGAGTTTAGGGTAAACAAATTTTAGGTTACACAGCATAACATCTTCCTAACTACCAATATTCCTTATGCGTTCCTCAAGATGAAAAAAAATAATTATTTAAGTTTTTTTTTTTTTGTCTAATCTAATAAATTTTGAATTTTTACGTTTTATTTCTTTGGTTAAAAAATATACATCAATAAATGATAGATGTACATGAATATAAGAAATTTAGTGCTTCAGGATTGAGGCATTCAGAAGGTGGTCTTCATTACCCTTAAATTTTTTCAGTATGTTGGTTGTCCAAAAAATAATTCATATAGCTTTCAAATATGCATTTTAAAATAGGAACAATAATTGAAACAGTAAAACGAAATGCCCAAAACTCATAATTTGTTTGACTTTCTAACTGACCTATAAAAATGTTTGAAAAATTTATTCCAAGACAATATCACCACATATCTGCACATAGTTAAGCTATCTTCCCCACACATCTGCCTTAGAGGATTGCATTGTACTAGCCTTCAATGAACTCCCTCCTAATCTCATGAGATTTTTCCAGAATTGCAATACTGCATAACGATGTCATTATGCAGCAAAAGCCCTCCATCTAATAGGAGGGCGACACACCTCCTAGTGCTCTAACTCTCTCTATGCATTTGCACTCATGAATCTTCATTGTTTTCATCAACACTGAACACATCAGACATGTTTTTTTGCTAGGTGTAAGAAACTTAATTTCCTTCTTTTTTTCTACAAACTGTGAACTCACAAGTTCATGTAATATTTTCTACTACTTGTGTGAATTTCCCCACACAATTTATGCATCAACTATGGCTTCTGAAGGCATGTTGACTGAGGATGAGGTGATGGATATTGTGCATAGGGTAGTGGATTTCCTTGTATATCCAAGACCTTCAGGTCTAATCCCTTCTTCAGGTATTCCTTCCCCTCATTTTAAGGGGGAGAATGAGGAGAACAAATTTGATCACTTCCTTCCTCATCCTTTTTAGGCTTTGGAAAACTTCTTTCCCTGTTGAAGAAAACCCTCAAACTTCTTGGCATTATCAGGACTTAATATCACAAGTATGTGCCATTCTTTTTCTTTCTGCTGTGTCATATAACTTCTAATTCCCTCCTTATAATCCTGACCCTAACATCTGTTTTCTTTTACCTCCTCCTGCTCCTCACATTGACATTCATGCTGATTTCTTCCTTGACCAATTACATTCCCATAACCTCAGGCAACACCCTCGTCATCAGTTTGATTCTTAAATCCTGGCTTACACTCATTATGAATTCCCCCTTTTTTAATTCGCAAAATTTGGAATCTCTCTCACCTCTTTGAAGGGCATAGGTTTTGCCCTCCAGAGTCCAATACTCCTGTCTTTGCCTGATCCTTCTTACCATGCTTCTTTAGCTTTCCTCTCTACACCTCAAGTCTGAGGAACTATACTATGCCCCAGATGATTTTTCATCCAATTCTTGTTCCATTCTCTTCTCCATTATGGTCCGTTCCACTTCTTTTGCCCTTTCCTTGCTTACTTGGTTCATTGTTGAGTAGAGATACTCTCCTCTCCCAGATTTGACTTTCTTCTTCCTTTCTATGAGATCTTTGCCCAGCCCTTTTTCTTTGACCTGAATTTTTTTGGGTCTTCCTGATTCTATTAAATCACAGGTAGAGGCTACCTGTCATCAGTCCTTGCTTTTGCCCTTAATTTTTGGACTGTCCCAAACCCAACCCTCCATCTCTGTATCTCAACGTAATCCCTCTGTTTCCTGTCTTTCAATTCCCATTTTTTGGCATTCCTTCTCTACCTGTCCAACTTCTATTTGTCAGACTTGTCAAGCTCATCAGTAACTACCAAGTTGAGTCAGGGCCTGTGTGGTGGGGGGGGGGGGCAGCTGTTGTATTTGTGCACCTTTGATCACACTTTTCCATAGATAGATGGGCTACTCTAGTTATTACCCATGGATTCCCTCTAAAACTTTCTTCCCCTCCCTCTCTCAGCTCTCATCCTGTTTACTTTCCTCCTTCATCTGATCACATCTCTCTACAACAGCTCAAAGAGGTGGTGTTTGTTAACACTACTAAATCTTTCCTCATTCCCACACAATTTTTTTGTTCACTGGGGAGTGTTTTTCAACTCCTGTCCCAGCCATGTTCAACCTTCTCTCATCCACCTGTGGGCTATGGAACTACTAGCCACCAGAATTCATGCCTCTCCTGCTCATACTGTGCAAGAGGTTTTATTTTATTTTTTTGGTGACCATGGCTTCATTGGAACCACTTATCCTTTTGGGTCATGCACCTTCTCCAATGATCCTTGCACGACCAGTGGAACCACTCACAGGAATATTTGATCTCAATGGTTCATCTGTTCCCTTCTGTTCTTGATGATCTGTCTTGATGACTAGACCTATCCAATACCACCATTACCTCCATCCATACTGGACCTGTACCTCTTCATGGATGCTTCCCTCTCTGGTTGGAAAGCATCTCCAAATAATAATTTCACATTGGGCACATGTATCCAGTACAAATCCTCTCTTAATTTCAATGCACTCACACTTTTGGCAGTCCATTGGGCATGCTCCTGTTTCTTACCCCTCCTTGTGGATCATTTCATTATAGTCCATTCCAACAACTCCACAACTGATTCCTATATCAACTGCTAAAGGGGTACCCAATCCAGAACCTTTTGCTTACAAACTCTTGACCTTTATTAACCTTGGTTTCCTCTTTTATGCTACCTGACAACCTGACCCCCTCTTCCTCTGCCATCATACCCTCTCTTTTGCTTCAACCTCACATCACTCTTCCATCAAGGGATCTTGTCCCTCTTACTTCACATGTGGGTTTTATCCAAAACTGGACACTCCAATCATGTAATCTGTTTCATTTCTCATTCCTATCTTCTTTCCACTCTGTCTGTTTACCAGCATAAGTGGCATGTCTTTTGAGATTGGTCCATTCGTTGTCACCTTCCACCCGACTGTCCTACTGTCAGCCATCTCTCCTCTTTCTTTGCCTGGCTGTTGGATTGTCGATTAGTTGTCTCCAACATTATCAGTTATCTTGTGGCCTTGTCAACAACATTTCACCTTTCTTGATACCTCAGTTCTCATCACCTTGTTCCATTCCTTTCTTCTCCATAGATCTCCTCTCCTTGCTTCCATGTGTGACTGAGACCTCAGTGTCATTTTGTTTAGTCATACCCATGAATCTTTCGAGCCATTGGCAAACTGCCACCTTATACCACCCTTCTCTCAAGACTTATTTCCTCTTCTCACCTATGGCCACTGTCATTCAGATATTTATGCTATCAATTCTTCCCCTACCCTCTTCCATCACTCATATATTCTTTCTTATCCTGACTGGTTCTTTTTCCCTAAAACTTTGGCTGATCAGGAATGTGACTCTCTTTCTGTCCTATTTCACTGCCTTTTATTTCTCACCTCTACAATTGACAAATCATTTTGCCCTGTTTGTGCCATTTGTTGCTACTTGTTTTGTACCTCACGCTTTATAGATTCTTGTAACTGACTCTTCATTCCCTAGGATTCCTCTTCCTACAAAGACATTTCTCCTTCTTCTCTTACAGATTGAATTCAACTAATGCTGTGTTTAGTCTTTATTGGGGATTGGTGTTCCCAAAATTTTCCATATTTCATCCCATCAGATTCATCACCTCATTCATTCCCTCACATTTCATTTCCAGTGGCTGCTGGACAAGATCATTCAGGCAGGCATGTGGATTACTACTCTCACCTTCATCACCCACTATCTTTACCATCTGGCTTTCTCATCTCCTGCATGTTACTGCCTACCTCATTCACTATTCTACAATCTACCCACTGTCTTTAGACTAGTAAGTACCTTTCCCTTTTCTTTATTACAGCATTTGCTTATAGGATCCATCAGGTGTCTGGTGGTGCTTCCCAGGTATACTTATTTCCCAAAATCTGCATCAAGCCAGGATAACAGAAAGCACTCGTACTATCTGCCCTGGCTCAATATATGCCTACTGTGAGATGAGGTGTTCCACAAGACCATTTGAGATACACTCGTGGTATATTTGACTGTTGTGCAATCCAAACCGTACATATTCCATGGACTATCATGGTAAAAGCCAGCATCAGGGGGTGTTCCGCCAACTTCCCTGGCTCACACTTGTTGGCATTTTAAATATAGGTTATGTAGCCAGCTGTTGCACTGTCTCAATTTCATAACATTTTACACATTAAGTAGCTAACCAAATCACATTCTTCCAAACTGACAAAATGATAATTTCCCATTAACATTACTTTATTACCAGTCTTATTTTCTGTCCCCTTTTTTTAACTTTTTACCATTTCCATAACCATTTTAACTTTTGATTTGATTGAAAGATTCTGGAAAGAAAAACTGCCTTTTTTAGCCAAGAAACAACTGTGTTGTGAATGAATGCTCCTTTTAAAATCATGAATAAACAGTTTAATATAAATGTCACAATAGATAAATTCACTATTGTATTTTGTTGTTGAGAAACAAAGTTCCGAAACAGTACTACCTCCTCTCACCCAAAGCTATCTTGACCTTGCCTTGCCCTCTAAGCATTGCCAAAATTTTTCAACAGTGCACCAGTCTTTTATACCCCTTCATTTTTGTGCCATTGCAACATGTGATGATCATGTGACTGCCATCCACCAATAATACTGTGCCACCTATACCTGTGTATATGTCCATATCTGTTTTTTTCCTTATCACTAGATCATATATAAAAGACCATCACTCAATGACTTCATGAGTAAAGCAGATGGGAATTTTTGACCATCCCTAGTGACCTATGATTCTTACAATCGGGGTCTTTCTGCTTTTCAAAATAGAGAATTGCAGAAACCCATTGCACTTTCTCCAGTGTGTCATTCCTCCAGACTCCCCAACGCAAATTCCCCCCTCCCCTTTTTGCTAGTGGAGTACGGGAGTCCTTGCAACTTCTAGTTCCAAGTCATTGGAGTGGTGGACTATGGAAGTTTCCTCTGTACGATAAAACAAACTTCATAGTCTTCTGTACCCACTCTATGAGAAGAGGACTATAATATTTCATATTATACAATATCATAGTATGCTCACTTCAAGGTGATTCTCCAGGATGTTTTCTGCCAGCTGGACTGCACTTGCTATACTCAATAAAACACGAGGTGCTTCCCCTTGATTTTTATTACTTGGGCAGACCACACTTGGCCTATTTGTCTACATTTACAGTTCTTTAGCCATAGCTGCGTATTCTTATGTCTGATTCCAGGCACCTTCTTCAAATCTGACTATGATTGTGTCATATACTCACTCTTGTTACATATGTGGACATCTTATGTACTATCTGTTGTCCATGGGCAGAATCTGTATTACATAACATGGTGCCTGTCATCAAGTTCTGCCCTATGGGCCTTACTTTGTTCATTACTGGGGGAAGAGCACACCTGTTACAGAAGTAATGCTGTACCCCACAGGTGTGCCTCCTTTTATAATTGTAGCACACCTGTTCTTTCACAGCAGTTGTTCTCCACTTATTTGATTACTTTTATGCCTTCACAGGCCCCTCCACCTTTGCAATGTGGGATTCTAGCTTTGGGTGAGCGGGAGGTAGTACTGTTTTGGAAGTTAACATTTGCTAGCACTGAAAATGTATTTCTGATGTGTACTTACCTCCTATCACCCACTTCTTGCCACTGATTTGCTTGTGTTTCTGGCTTGTATCTACCAATTCTCAAAAGTGAGGATTGTGCTGCAATGGTAGAGAGAGCTACCTGCACTAGTGTAGGTGGTGCAGTATGATTGGTGGAAGGTAGTCACATGATCTATACATGTTGCTACAATGGCAAAAAAAATGAAGGGGTTTAAAAAACCATTGCACTGTTGAAAAATTTTAGCAATGCTTAGAGGGCAAATCAGGTCGAGATAGCTTTGGGTGAAAAGGGGTAAGTAGCTATTGGAAATACATTTTCAGTGCTAGAAAATGTTAACTTTGGATGTTTTGTAGATATGGTGTTTCAAAAGTGACTGATACAGTTTATGTTCACCAATACCCCCAAAACAACAAAACTATCTGTGCTATATATATATATAG
>NW_013665760.1:34146-35197 GCF_000517525.1 Limulus polyphemus
TCTGTGCTATATATATATATAGTTACTGGTAATTTGCTAGCAACTTTTTGTATAACTTGGCCATTGGAACTACTGTTCCTTTGGTTATATATATATATATATATAATAGTATTTTTTCCTTAGGCTGAAGACGTGTACTCAATCGTGTGTTTATGTTATCATAAAACTAAGTTATGTTTAAGCATAATTTACAAAAGTTTATATTTGTAGTAAAATTTTCATTATTATTGTGCTATTTTGGGTAAAGGGTTTGAGGTATACGAAGGAATTGTATATTGTTTGGCTCATAATGTTTCAAAACTTTTATATTTATTTACAAACTAACAAGAGTATCTAATTTGTCAAATATTTTCAAAATTTCACTGATGGTACAGGTATGGCTTGAGTCTGTACCAGCTGTACGGGTTCTTACACTTATGGATGTGACAAAGCAAGTTAATTATCCGAAAGTAGAGGGTAGTGATACGTAGATACAATGCTGTGACAACCCTCCTGATAACAATTAACCGTTGCCCATTTTGGTTAGAAATAGAATTGCAGAATCCTTTCAGCAACATACTGAAGGTACCATGGTTTCACTGTAGAAGTACGTTGTCAAAAGTCATGTTGTCCGCTAACAATGATCAACCAGTGGACTAAGATATTGAAAATGATCTAGAAGCTCAAGTGTTTTTGGATAGTAGGCTTTCCTGCACAAGCAGGAAAGGTAAAGCAAAAGCTGTGTGATACTATATATATATAAATATATTAATTATTGACTTTATTTTTTATAATTAGGTAATAATTACTATCTAGTTTTTATCCTATATTTTGGCTGCTAATGTACTGCTATCTTCAAGTTTTAATGGTGGAAATTACAGTTGAGTGGATAAGGCACCAGACTTCCTTCAAGAAGACCCAGGATTGAATCCTGGCCATTATCAACTTAGTTCTTATCAGTAATGTCCTGAAGATTAGCAGCATACATGTAGGTAAAAAACTAATTAGTAATTAAAAAGAATAAAAGTATCATCCACATACCTTCTGTACAGAAGGTATGTGGATGATACTT
>NW_013665760.1:35207-36387 GCF_000517525.1 Limulus polyphemus
AAGTATCATCCACATACCTTCTGTACAGAAGGTATGTGGATGATACTTTTATTCTTTTTAATAACAGTGTTCAATGCTCAAACTAATTAGTACTTAGTACCTTTTTTTCTAAATAACTAATTATAATTATAGTTAGGTGCTTGTACATACTATAACCATGACAGTTATTGATATCTAATGGCCAGATGCTTGTTATAAATACTTACTTACGTAAAATTTCTTAGATATATCATTATTAAATTATGGTTTATGAAGTATATAAAAAGTTCTTATTATTAGGATGAGTTTGAAAAATGAAGGTTAATAGTAATATGTTTTCTAGACTTGGTCATCCAGGGTATGCTATTGCTTGACAGGTACGGAAATCCTTTTTTTGATTGAGGATATTAACAATAATCAAATCAGTGGCATTGAAGGAAACATAATCATAATTTTATTTGTAGCATGGTTGCTATTTTTTACTTTGAAACGTGGCACTTAACCCTATCGCCCCAGATATCCTTTTATGCATATGACACAAGGTTTCGGTGTCTTACATTCAAAATTTTATTAAACTACTCTTTGTTTAAATAAAGCATAAAATCTTAGCTAATAATCCATATTTTAATGGTATACAAGTTTCAAGTTCTTAATTCTACAAGGCAATATTTAAAAAATCCTGAATTTCCACTAGTGTGACCCACGTGACACATTTTCTCTTACAATGTCATCATTTCGATTTTATCTACCACTCCTTGAAAATGTACAAAATTAAGCGTAAAATACTCTATAAAATCATTATTACTCAAACAAACCATAATTTTAAAAGCCTTCAATTGCGTTACAGAGCTATCGAATAGAAGATCAAACCCCTCCTGCCCCACCTACATGTCACATCCTCTCTTTCACAATTCATTGATAGTTCTCTCTTACATTTCATTATATTTTACCTATAACCAATAGAAAGTCAAGGTTTTCATCTATTAAGTGACATATTGTATAACATTGTGTTCTGAACAGAATATCGTCAATTTCACTCACAGTACAAGATTTGTTCTCGTGGAAAAGTTAACAACTAGCTTGGATGAATTTGTAATGGCTCTTGTTGCATAGTTTCAAAGCCAGAAAAGATTTGAGAGTTACGGTATATTGTCTACTTTTTGCATGTTATTAGTATATGTTCTTTGGTGCATTATTTAAT
>NW_013665760.1:36397-49429 GCF_000517525.1 Limulus polyphemus
TTAATTAAATAAAAATTATGAAGTGCATTATTATCTATAAAATAAAAAAATTAGGGTAACTCTCTCCAAAAACCTGAGAGCAAGAAAAAAAAAAGATTAGGTAAGTACTTTATTTCTTGTTTTTCATATTTACTCTTTATTTATTATTATACAAGTAACTAAAATCTAAAAATATGGATATTTTTAAGTTATTTAAGACTAGATTAGGTAAAATAAGTTATAATAATAATATAATTAAAATGGTTCACATGATCTGCACATTCCCTGAGTGATTTACAACTTATAATGGCACAGATAATAGTTAGATGGTTCAAAGGGTGATAAAACAATATAATTTAATTATAAATAGATGTATATTGTTACAAACTTAGAGCTACTTAGGATAAACAAATGTGGTTTCATGTTACAATTTAAAGTCATTCTAGAAAGAAAATATGGGTAATTTAGGTTTATATCGATTTTGGGGAGGGGGGGTTACAAGGTCGGTTGCATTGGTAAAGCAGAAGGGGATAGCTGCCCATCCCTGCCATGCCTATAGTGAATAGCTCGGTATGGTCTACTTTTCAATATAGGGTTTTGTGGTCACCCATTGCACTGTTTCAGGTGGTGACATTCCTCCAGATTCTCCACTGTCATTTCACCCTTCTTTATTCTAGTGGAGTATGGGAGTCCTTACCAGATTCCAGTTCCAAACCACTGGGGTGATTGACTGTGGAAGCACCCTCCTGAATGGGTTCCACACAAATATGGTTATAACCATTCAGTGCAGAGTAGGAAGGTGGTGTTCTGCAGGTGTCGATAGCATACTGTTCTCCTTTTTTGAGATATATAATTACGAAGAAGTGATACGTCAAAATGCAGTTCACCCCTTTGATTGTGTACCCCTCATCCTACCCCCGCACGGATGTTGGTATCCCACAGCTGGGTTCTGGATTTAGAGTAGAACCAATCAATATAAGTCCTCACACATGTTTTGGGTTGTCTATCTGCCTCCTTCAATTTACTCTGTCTATATTGTGGGTTACAGAAGTGTTAAGTGGATGTTCATGGTTTTGTCCTTTGACTCTCTCTTGTCCTATCTCAATACGGGGATGTTTTCGCCTTTTGGATGGTTCTGGTAAGTTTCACGATTGGGAGAGTTCATTGCATGTGATAGACATCCTTTTGATACCAGATGTTGGGTCCCCAGATTGATAGCTCAATGCTAATACTTGTGTCATACCTGGGAGACAGCATGATTCTAAGTCCCACAATCTCTTGTGTTTGAGGTGGAGATGGTATGATCCTCATCCTACCCTTGCATGGATGTCGGTTCCCAGCTGCATTGGTTTTGGATGCAGTTGACTTACTGTGTATGGTCTGTCATGCCCTAACCACTCTACACCTGAGGGCACATCCATTGTTTTACCCATTTCTATTCTTGGGATTGAGTTACATTTAACTTATGCGGTTAGGTTCATGATCCTGACACAATTTTCTGCCCCTTAGATATGCTCCTCTTCTTTTCTGCCCTTATCTTCTCCACATTTCAGAGGGGCGAAAAGTGTACCTGGTTCAGAAGTGGTGCTGTTCCCCTCATCTGATATTCTGATCTGACTCTCTCATTTCCAGGGGTATCCTTCAGAAGCTTTTGGGGGGTACTTCTATAATTCCCTTGCAATAGTCCCTTATTGTATTCAATGTGGGTAGCTAATTTTGTGAAAGGAGGTAAGTACTGTATCGGAAATTAGAATTTTCCTATACTGAAAATGTATTTCTGCTAGGTACTTCCATCCTCTCACACTTTTCACCCTTCCTCCCCACTTTCCTCTGGTACTTAAGTCTTCTGCCAAACTTTGAGGTGATAGTTCAGTAGATGAGTATAGAGGGAGTCACATGCGTCACATGAGCATGTTACGCTCTTATTGATGATTTGCATGAGAGACACATTGGAATATTACAATTCCAATAAGAGGAGCAGAAGACTTGTGGCATGCATAAAGAAAACGTTTGCATATAGAGGGCAGCACCAAATTTTGTGAGAGGAGGTATGTATCTATCGGAAATACATTTTCGGTATAGGAAAATTATATCTTACAAAAATTGTTTTTGATAATGGTAACAGAAAAATTATTAAAAACTGTATTGAGGATTTCTATTATGTCTTCATCTCTGTTTTTATTTATGTGGATGACTCGGCAGCAATGGTTGTCATTTTAATGAATAATAGAAATTTAAAATTTTTGAGAATAGTGGAAAAAAGTTAATACTTATAAGCAGTGTGATATGCTACATTCCGATCTTGATTTCAAGGGGAAATTGGTAGGTTCATATAAGGTAAATAGTTAGTACAAATGGCCAGGTCTACATGTAGCATTATGGTTGAATAAAATCTAAATTTATCTAAGTGCTCAAGCAATATTTTGTAAGGTACATTGGTTATTAAGTTGGGTTTAGTCACAGTGTATATAATTTCCTTCAGCTGAAATAAAAGAGTGTCGTTGTGTATGTTCACCATTTCACTTTCTTACTTATTTTCTTTTTTTTTTAATTATGTACTTCTCTCACTTTTTATGTATACTCATTGTCTTTAATTTAAAAAGTTGAAACTGATTTTTTTTCAAGTTTATTTGTAGAGCATTCCATTCTAACATTGCATTTTGAAATAGTTGGGTTTTAACCAACTGAAGTGCTGTGCAGCATATTAACATATTTTAAAAATAGTTGAAATACTGAAGGGTTATATAATTGTAGTATTATTTCATGAAACAAAATATTTTCATACTGAAGTATTTGTACATGTATGTATTGTTTAAAAAGCTTAACTTTTTACAAACTAGATGAGTTATCTTGCACATCGTATTTGTTTGATTTTAAAGATCTCTTTGATTTTTTGTTCTCTCTTCAGGTCAAGTTTATGACAAAAATATGGCATCCAAACATTAGTTCTGTGACAGGAGCAATCTGTTTGGATATTCTGAAAGACCAGTGGTAAGATACTTTAAACTTTTTTCATGTGTAACACCATTTCTGTAACTTGTACATTATGCTTTTGGTAACAAAAGGTGTATGATAAATGTAAGGCTCAGTATAAAATCTATTTACCTTTATAAGGCTTAGTTTTTCTTACTGAGCTTTACTTCCGTTTTACGTACTGCAACTAGATGTAAATTTCCCATTTCTCTGTGTTGATCAGTTGCTGCTTTTCAATATTTATTAGGCACTAGCACCTAAAACAACATTGGAATAGCACATAAATTTGTTGTATTACGTGCAGGTGTTTAACATTCAGCAATATGGTTAGACATAATTACTTTTTTTTGTATGTATAAGTTTGTATTGTATCAATGAACTGTATAAATTTGAGAATCATTGTCTTTGTGATACTGTTTTATACTTTATTATTGTAACTAGAGAGTTTAGGATAACTCTGTATACAACTAAAGTGACTGATTATCACCAGTTTATGAAAGCATCTAAAGTGAAATTCTGTTAATAGTCACTTGTGTATTGTTTATTATCCTTGATTTTACTTGTAATAATGTCAAAGTTTGTTTGGAAATGTTACTTCCCCTTTATTAGCACCAGGTGAGTTGCACAGATTGTTTTTGCTACATGACTACCTTTTCTTCTGTGTTTTCCACCACTTTAACAAATTAATTTACTTCCTGTGCATGGTGCAGGAAAGATCCGAATTTTGTTATTGAAACTTTAAACATGAAATTATTTGGAATTTTTAGAATATTGAATTTCACTTTCTAATATAGCTCTTTCAGAGGATTACAGATTTAAATTTGAGACCCCATTAAAGAAGTATAATTTTTCCACAATAATTTAATGTATGTCTTATTCCACATTAACTGTTTTGGAATTCTGCATAACATTGAGATATTACAGTTAGATGCTTTAGATATTTCATGTAACATTAAGGCATCACTCTTATATTCTACTATACTCATTCTTATTAAAGGTCTTTTTTTTGTATCAAAGAAATAATCGTAAGAAGAAAGGAATATTTTTTGCATACATAGTTATTGTACTGACTAAGGAGCAGTACTTTAAAATTCTGATGTTTTTAATTTACTGTGAAAAATAGAGACCATGTGAAAATATATTTTTATAGACTAAACTCAAATTTCTATTGGTATTAACCTTCTCTCTTCAGGTAGGTCAAAGTGCACATATCATGACCTTTTACAGAGCTGTATTCAAAATTTAAGTAAACTACACTATTATCAATGTATATGAACAAATTTGGCATCAAAATGTAGTTAATAAGTCAAGATTTCATATTATATAAGATTTAATTTCTTAATTTTGAAAGGTCATACTTAAATAAATTGTCAATCTTCCCTTGTATGAGAATCATGGCATTTGTTTGCTGAGTCTTACCCATCTTCTATTTTTCATCACCCCTTGGTGATGTCCTGTGTTTAATGTCAATTACTCAGTATAGATATTACTAAGGCAAGGTCTAATTTTTATTGCCTTCAAGCTTTGCTTATGGAGACATAAAGTAGAAAATCAGACTCTCTTGATATGCACACCTGTCACATCCTCTCTTTCACAAATTGCTAGTACTTCTCTCTCTGATGTTTTCTTTTACATCATTTATAACCAATAGATAGACAAAGCTTTTGTCGTGTTTTACATATGGGCTGGATTCTTTACAGAAGGTGTCTGTGACTTGTTGGCGATAAATTTCAACAATAAATAAACAGCATACAGTCCACTTATGCTGAAATAATATGTTAAAACAAGACAAACTTATATACAAATGTTTGTTGCACTGTTGGTTATCACAGTTGTATCAAAAGCTTTAATTAATTCTCTCTTTTTTTTCCAACAAAGTCCACACAGGCTGGTTCAATTACTTTAGAACGTAATTGACAATATAAATAATTCTTCTCTACTCTGTTATTGTAATACAATCTGTGATAATTTAACTTTAAAAATTGTCACTATATGATCTTTAAGGCTCAACTCATTATCACAAAATCTAGATCTACCTATCTCTCGAAATAAATTTTCTATGTGTATTTATGCCCCAACAGAGGCCTTGAATGCAATAATACTCAATGAAAATGAGAAAAACTTAGAAGGTTCTAGTAACATGACACAATAATATAAGTCACCAGTTTATAACTAATGAACTACACAATGTATGGTTCTTAAACAGTTATATAAACAAACTTGCGTTAAACTATTGTTTTTAAAAACAACTAAATTTAATGCACTCACTATATAAACTAAATCATAATACTCACATTAAACTTAAATTGAAATATTTGTGTATATCTTTTTCAAATAAATTAAAATTATTTAACTATCTGTACAGGCTCATTTATTTTGACTAACCTTGTAACCACCAGGTAACCATCAAAGTATCTGTACTGTAACTTTTAATGTGTTACATGTACCTTCATGACATTTGTCAAACTATTAGTAAGCATTACAGTACATAAGATTTGTCTGCTAATCCTTTGCAGATGGGTCACAGGTGAAAGGCCATGTCATTGCATTTGTTGACTTCAGAGTTTAGACTCATTATAGTTTATGAGTTTGTGTGAGTGGATATTTCATGATATAAATATAGATCATTCTCAAGTTCAGTATTCCCACTGTGTTGTTTTTCAGACCTTTGAATACTTGTCATTTAATTGAAAATGTTCTCATAACATCTTCTTAAAAGCAAATTACTCCTGCTTACATTTAAATGTAGTTTAGATCATTTCTGCAACATTCAAGATATATTCTGTGAGCTAATACCAGGATACTTTCAAAATGTTTTTTGTGCGTTTGTACTATAAAGCCACTCAAGGCATGTGTGGAACACTTCATCATTTTAGCACTTTTTCATCTCATTCAGAACAGCTGAAGGAGCTCTCTTGAATCACATTAATAAAACTTTTCACCTATTAGTATCAGTATTCTGGTTTTTACATGTATTTGTTTAATCTATCCCTAGGAAATACTATATAGATGAAATTCATAACATTTCATTTTTTGAGACCTTGATACTTCACTATTGAAGTTTTCAATATATTTCAAATTTTTGCCATTAGGGCTGCAGCAATGACACTTCGAACAGTACTGCTTTCTCTTCAAGCATTACTCTCAGCAGCTGAACCAGATGATCCACAAGATGCTGTAGTTGCTCGTCAGTTTAAAGAAAATCCAGATATATTCTGGCTTACAGCCAAGCACTGGAGTCATGCCTATGCTGGTGGTATGTGTCAATTTGTAAATTGATACAAGATTTCATTGTTTATAAAATTACCCATATTCGTTTGGCATATTTAGCTAAATCATAGTTTCAAGTTTTTGTTCTGTTCATACAGACAGATGTAAATTGTTTAGTAAAATTATTGTTGACAAACACGTGTACAGCATTTTTAGTTTTAGTATGTTTTCAGAAAATTTTAGAACTTCTCAGACTTTGGTGTTTTAATAGAGAACAAGATGATCTTTAAGTTTTTAAAAGTTTCAACAAGTGTGGTTTATTTATTGGATTGTGTACATGTAATTTTGTCTATGCTTGTAATTCCAGAAAAAATTTATGTCTATTGTTAGCCCAACAACTTAACACATAACTTATACAAGTTTTGAATTACGTTTACAATTAGTAACTAAGATTGGGTTATTGTAACAAAGGCGTAAGTTACGAAAAAACAAAATACATAATTTTGTTTGCTGCAGTCTACTTGTACTATGCAAGTAAAGTAGTTAGATTTCAGTAAAAAAATTACAAAGATTGTTTTTGAAATATTTGAAGTACATGCTATGTTTATGAATTCATGCACACTGCTTTCACCTTTTATTTCTTAAAGAGACAAGTGAACTTTAGGATTAAAACTTATCTCCAGAAAAACAATTTTTTTTAAATATATTTTACTTTCTCAGTTTTAGCCATGTCAATTTAGTCTGCAATATTACAGGTTTCAAAATTAAAGGCACATACATGCACTAGCACATATAATTCTATAGACATTACATGCATACTGTGCATCCCAATATTCTGAATCTGACTCAGTCCCACATGTAGTTAATATCCTTTATCAGCCTTAAGTTCATATCATGCATTTACTAACTGACTAGAATGAGTCTGTAATAGATCACCATTAATAACTTAATCTTACTTCTGCAATAATGTAGTCATAGCACAATGATCTTTACATTATCGTTGCTCAATGACATACACTTATGACATCTCTACTGCATTGAATAAACAACAATTATATTGTGCTGTTTGTGAGAAGAAATTATTTTAGATACCATTTGCATCCAAGCAGTAAGATAAAACTTGAGTAAGATAAAAGTGTATTATGACTTATGTAGTTTGTTTATTAGAATTAGCAACAGATAGCTGTCCACAATGTGACTGTCGTAATTATTATGCATCTTGGAATCAATCAGTCCATGTAAGTTATTCTAAGCAAGTGCACAGAGAGCAGATAAGATTGTTTCTTGAAATTAATAACTGACTAGCAGAACAAAACAAAAAACTCAGTAAATATATATATAAGGCCAAAACAGCTCTGGTTCATCAGAATTAATAAAAGACTAACAACAATTTGTTAAAAGTGTTGAAGTAGTAACCATAAGTTTCAACAGAGTAGGTGAAATAAAATAGTGAAGGACATAATACATAGTAAAAAATGGAATAAAGAACTTAAAAATTTCACTTACTGGGATCAGTTCAAAAGTGCATTTATCATTAGATATTAGTATTCGATCAATGTTTAAATTATGTTAAGCTACATTACTGGAATTTTGAACAACTCATAAGTTATAGAATCCTATAAGAAACGTCTTTGCTCACCCGATCAGTGGATGATTCCCCACTCTCTTTACAATACAATTTATACACTAATTTCTTATTTCAGGTTCAACAGCTAAAATTGTTATCTTTTGCTCATGTAAAATGCATATTTAATATATTTCAAGGCATTCAACTAAGTGTTGGGGATTCATGTGTATATGATTGTATTTTAAACTATTAATTTAAAGATATATTAGATCTTTCTTCATTATTTTGTTTTAGTTTACTTTTATTGAAACTTACAGCTAACAGTTCAACTTTTCTGTTAAATTGCTGCCATTGCAATACTTGTATTGCTAGAGCACAGTTCTGGTTTTGTTTACATATGTATAAAGCAGTTTTTTATTTTTGTCTAAACATATTGTAGTTTATGAAGTGTATTAGGTATTTCTTTTCCTTATATTTAGACAGGGGTTACCCTTCTTGTTCTAAATGTTTTAAAACCTGTGGCAGAAACACACATACAACCATCTGTATACACCATAGCTTTAACAGTTGAGATCAGTTATCTAATGCATATAACTTGTGTTTGTCTTGGTTGCTTGTTGTTGTGAGTCATTCCCCTTTAGTATGACTTAACTTTTCCCCATAAAAGAGGTCACTACAGAACTATGTTCATCGGTATACTCTGTAGTTTCTGTACCACTTCAACTATGATGCAGATGTTTTGACATGTGGTGGATATATTCACTCTGTGTTTGCTGCACATGTGCATGCGTGAATAGCAACTTGAATTATTTCAGTGATACAAGGTTGAATGAGGCCATTGACATCTGAGCCTCATCATTCAAGCAATTATACAATTGTGATTAATTTTTTTTCAGTCATTATTTTTATGTTCTGTGGTGTTGACCTGAATGTGTACTTACTTAGAAAATGCCGGGCAAATGTATATTTAACAATGCATGACTTCTGAAGGATGAGTACCAGGAATGGCTCATTACAGGTGCACATTGCCAAGAAGTTTATTGCAGTGTTTGCCATAAAAAGTTGGATGTTAGCAATATGGGCTAGTCTGCAGTGATAAGCCATATGATGGGGAAAAGGACGAGGCTAATGTGCATAAATTGAACACATCAGCAGCAACCCTGCCAACATCTGCAGTTTGGTATTGTCTAATTCTAGGCTGACAGTTAGGGCTACTGTTGCAACAAATCAACACTATGTCATAGTCTTGGTTTTTGAGGTCAAAATCCTTGAAGTGTCCATTGAAATCAACACTATGCCATAGTGCAGCAAGAAAGTAAATAACATTCCTAAGTTAACATTAATATTAAAGAGAATGGGCCACATTTCATTGATTTAAATGTACACTACAATTTAATAAAATTGCATTGTTTTGCAATTAGCCTTTGGATGATTCACTTCTTTTCATCTAGGTGTCAGCACCACATTATGCAATTTATACATTACAGGGCAGACAGGATTCATATGTTTCAAAAGAAGATGAGTGGAAAGCTGAGGTTTTGTGGGTCCTGAAGACCATTGTTAGCTGGTACAGTTAGAAAAGCTGTGAACACTTAAACGAACTGTTTAAAAGGATGTTTCCAGATAGTAAAGTTGCATCCAAGTCTCATATGGACAGAAAAAATGTGCATATATGGTTTGATTTGGATTGGCCCCATATATCAAGTCAAATTTGTATCAAAAGTTTGGAAAAGATACAGACTTTGTGCTCTTGTATGATGAATCCTTAAATGGTAAAAAACCAAAAGGACCAACTTGATGTGTACCTTAGGTACTTTGACTCAGAAAACAATGTTATGATAACTAGATTTTTTGATTCTGTATTTCTTGGCCACACACAGGCTAATTAACTCTTAAACCATTTCTTACAGTTGACAAAAGAGCTTAATCATAGCCATCTTTTGAAAATAGGGATGGATGATCGAAATGTTAATCAGTCGTTCCATGAGAAATTAGAATCAACATTGGGTCTTGTAGTCTCCACACAGTCCATAGGGCTCTTTGTAGTGTTTCCAGTGCCTCTAATTGGGATTTAGAAGCAATATTTAAATCAATGTACCACCTTTTCAAAGATTCTTCAGCCAGATAGGAAGACTTTGGGAAAATTACTGGGTCTTGTATGTATCCATTGAAATTTTGTTCTACCCAATGTGTAAAGAATGCACCTGTTGCACAAAGGACAATTGAAATTATTTCAAATTTCCAAACATACATCAAAACAGTTGAAGCCAAATCAAACTTTTACACAGTACCAAAAATTCAAGCATTTAATAATGTGAAATCTGCAACAAATGATATTTTTTCTGTAGCAAAGTTATCATTTTATGTTTTGGTATCTGAAGGACCCTCTTCAATTGTGATGAAATATCAAACTGACTACCCTGTAGTGCCTTTTGTCAGCTGTGATCTTGAGTCTATGATCAAAAATCTTCCAAGAAGATTTGAAAAACACGATGTGCTATCCAAAGCAGACACTACATTTAAATTGTTGAAAATTGACTTAAGCAATACAGAAAATATCAAATCAGCTAAGCATGTTGATATTCATTTTTTTTACAACAGAAAATATGAAAGTATTGGAGAAGACAACTCCAAGAGATGAGCTTGCATTTCACAAGGAGCATTTGTTTGTTTTGATCTGTTTAATTAAGAAATTGCTAGTGAAGTGTCCATTATAATACTCATTTACTCATAATGTCACCTGTTTTTCCTCTCTAAAAATGCCTTCAGATGTGATGGATAGTAAGGCTTATTTTTAGCCTGTTCTCTCCACTCTTTTCAATTTGAAATGTCTCAAAGCAGAAGAATGTGATAATTTAATCAGACAATATGACTTTTTTATCTCATGATGTGAAGCCAAATTTCCACATTTTCAAAGATTTTGACCTCAAAACCAATAGACTTGACTGTTTTTTGTTCAAACACATGGACTAAGCTATGGATTATGAATCCTTATGTCATGTTGTTAAACTCATCTTGATACCTTCTCATGACCAAGAAACTGTTGAAAGGGACTTTTCTGTGAATGAAGGATATCTCCCTTGTTGGTCAGTGGTTAATCTATGATTATGTGCAGTCAGTTGGAGGTATTCTGGAAGATCCTTTGTTGAAGGAACTGTTCACTGCCTCTCAAAATAGTAGATAGAAATATAACCAACACCTCGATCAACAGAGGGAAACAGCTGAACTGAATGAAAAGACATGGAAAAGTCAAAGAATAGGTCATTTGTGTCCTATCATTCTCTTTCACATGTAGTTATACCTTTATATACTTTCACATAATATATACAAAATAAACAGTGAATGTAGATTATATGATTATTTCCTACTATATTTGGTCTGGAAAATCAGTTTCAAGTAGTATGGAAAGTTTTGGAAAAGTCATGGAAGTCTGAATCACTGAAGATGTATGAACCCTGCAACAGGCACCATTCAGGCTGAAAACTTCAATATTTTACTTTTGTTATGCATTTTATAAAATTATTCAACAGACTGTAGGTTGGTGAAGTAGCCTCTTTTGAAAGGTAAATTAAGGAATACAAATGTTTAACAAAATACTGAGACATAACTCATTAATATGTTTAGGTAATATATAGGAAAATAAGTATTATATAAATTATTAGAAAAATGTATTAAAACAGTGAATCAAATGGGTATCAAATTCATGAGATTCCATGGTGGTTGACAGACCTATTTCTACTAAACAAAAACGTTGTGGTCACAAACAAAAGGGTTCTCCACACAGTTCTCCTAAATAAAAATGGCTGTTTTGATGCGGTGGAAATGTGAAGGTTTCACCCTAATTTGGATGACATTAAGGCCTCGATTGATTCCTATCATTCCATGTGTCTCTTCTTACAGGAAACATTCCTCAGATGCCAATGCTGTCATCTTTTGGCAGTTTTCCTTATATCGAAATAACAAGCTGTGTGATGGAAGTGTCCATGGAGGTGTGGCACTGCTGGTTGACCAGTATTTACTTACCATATCTGTGCCACTCACTATGCCCCTTGAGGCTGTAGCTGTCCGTATCTCCATGTGTCGTACCACCATTGTGTGTTTTCTTTTTACCTGTCACCAGGAGTGATTTATGATCAATCAGACCTTGATGTTCTTATTGAACAGTTGCTGTCTCATTTTTTCCTGTTTGGAGACTTTAATATACACAATCCCCTCTAAGGTGGTGCTAATATTGATGGGAGGGTCCATTCTATGGAGCATATGCTCTCAGATCACAATCTTTCTCTCTCTTCAGTACAAGTTCATATACCTGTTTTCATGCACCTAGTCAGTCTTTTACTGCTATTGATCTATCTATTTATTCCCCTTCACTTTTTTCTTGGAGGGTTAACAGTGATCATTTTCCCATCATTTTGAGAGAGATTAGCACATTCACTGCCACCCAACTCTTGTACCATTGTTGGAGCAAGCTGACTGACTATCCTTCACTGTTGTCTTGGAACTTGATCCTGCTATCTATTGGCCACTGTGTGGAGGCAGTAACTGTTTGTTTGATCCTCAATATCTCGATATTTTTCCCACAATATCTTCATCCGTGGTGGACTCCTGCCTGCCAGTGGGTATGGAAGATTCAGAAATGAGCCTGGGATATATTTTGCATGTAGTGCTTTGTTTGTAGGTATTGTCCGAGAAAAAATTGCTGTGACATTCAATCTGTTACTCTACGAAGCTTATAAGTAACTGCTAAAGTTGAGTTATAGCCTTATTTGAGTACCTAATTGCCATTATCGAGTGTTTCACAGCTTTTATAACAGTAATATTATTCTGTTCTTCTACCACATGTATTTTTGTGGGGAAATAAAAAGGCAGGGCAGGCTCTTAGGAGGGTGCAGTGGCGCGAGGCACCCTGGCCCCCAAATTTGAAGGAGGCACAAAATCCCAATCAAATGGGGCATGTTTAGTTCATTTCACTTGTTATTAACTCTCTCAACACAGGCTCAGTCAATTTGACTGATCACATGATCTCTTTGTACTTATTTAAAGCCTTTATAGTTTTGATACTACTAACTTGAAATACAGTATGTATATTTTCACAAAATTTAACACTTTCAGTAAACGTTATAAGTCTTTCACGTACAAAAAATCATATATTTCTAGTGAAGTATTTTTATTAAACTAAAAAAAGATTTGTCTGTGAATATATAGAGTATTTGTCATGCATGGTTATATATTTTTTTTGTCTCTAATCTGTCTCTCTCTCTCTCATGCATGCATATATATATATATATATATATATATATATA
>NW_013665760.1:49862-65351 GCF_000517525.1 Limulus polyphemus
CATATATTATTTCCATGTTTCATAAATAACTTTCATTTCTGGTCGCCATATAGCTGTACAAATTGTTATTGTATAACAACCATTTGTGACTTTTCATTGCACAAACATGATATATACCAAAACAATATTAGTAAAAATAAAGAAAGAAAGAATAATCTAAATCAATATTCAAGGTATCAAAAAGATACAAAAATCCCTACATAATAGCCAGTAATTACTGAGTCAATCTTGCAAGCTTATGGTTAATAGCCACTATAAGACTATATAGCAATACTGAGTTTAAATGCTTTTATTAAACCCACATTCATGCAACTGACAGGAATTCAACATTTAGTTGTAGATAAAAATCATTCTTGTAAAGATTTGGCTACTTTTGTAGTAATTTTTGTATTCATCTCTACTTTGTTTCTCTACTTTTTTTGGCATTGCCATCCCTACACCATATTTAATTTTTGCAAATTTTTTTTTTATTACTTGTTGATAAAATTATTGTATTATATCTAAATCAATATTCAAGGTATCAAGGAGATACAAAAATCCCTACATAATAGCCAGTAATTACTGAGTCAATCTTGCAAGCTTATGGTTAATAGCCACTATAAGACTATATAGCAATATTGAGTTTAAATGCTTTTTATTAAACCCAAATTCATGCAACTGACAGGAATTCAACATTTAGTTGTAGATAAAAATCATTCTTGGAAAGATTTGGCTACTTTTGTAGTAATTTTTGTATTCATCTCTACTTTGTTTCTTTACTTTTTTTGGCATTGCCATCCCTACTAATTTTTGCAAATTTTTTTTTATTATTTGTTGATAAAATTATTGTAGCATGAAATAACATGTACAGTTCTGTTTAAAGCAAATACATAATACTAGTGCATCATTCAACAAATTTATTTTCCTTTGTATTTTCCCTAATAATGTATTGTATTAATTATAAGTTGACTATTTAGTTGCAGTTATTCATTTTGTGAATCCTATATTTGTATCACATGCTCATTTCCTTAATTATTTCCAATAGTGTGTTTACATAATATATATATATATGTACACTCCTGTTACATTAATTTACAACAAATCATTTGTATGTATGTATGTCTGTGTGTGTGCATATGTATATATTTATGTATATAATTTTTGTAATAGTAATACTTTGTGCTATATGATGTTGTGCAATAGAGATAAATAAACCTTATTATTTGCTATAGCACCTAAAAGTTATCCCGAGTTTGATGCCAAAATTAAGAGGTTGGTTGACATCGGAGTGGATGAGGTAAGAAACATTTACATTTTTTATGGTAAATGCATACAGTGTTGGTATTGTATATTGTTGCAAACAAGTAAATACATAGTGTTTATCACAATAAAGTGCATTTTAATTTTGTGTGTGTGTATATACAAATATGTGTGCAATTTGTGCAAAATCTTTCTGTTTTTCCAGAATACTAAATTTTTGATTATTTCAAAACATTGATTAATTTAGTTTTGTGTTATTTTTGTTTCAGGTTTAGATTAAGAAATTAAACTCTGACAAGTGAATTCATTGCATACGTGTTTAAAATTTCTGTTTGTTGGTTGATTGCATGTAGTCCAAAATCATTTATTGATAATCTATAACATTTAAAATATCTGAAAGAAAAATTAACATTATATTAGATGAACCAGCAATGGTTACTGCACAAGATGAAAGTGATATATGTTCTAATTATATGTTTTAAAAACATTTGATGGTCATTCCTAAGAAAGCAAAAGTATTTATGATTACTAATCACCTTATGGTTTTGGTTTTCCTTGTGTTTATTAGATACAGTCATCTAAAGGCTTATATAAAAGTAAATAAGATAGATATTGATATTAAATTATACATGTTAAAAGTAGCCAACTTTTACAACATATAAAATGAAATAACACCTGTGAAAAGGTGAATTATGGCATGTTTAAATAATTGAATTCTCTTTGATGGGCCAGGCAAGATGCTTGAGGGTCGTGAGTTCGAATCCCTGACCCACCAAAAATGCTTGCTTTTTCAGCCGTGGGGGCATTATAATGTGACAGTCAATCTCACTATTAATTGATAAAAGAGTAGCCTAAGAGCTGGTGATGACTAGCTGCCTTCCCTCTAGTCTCTCACTGCTAAATTAGGGACGGCTAGTGCAGATAGACATCGTGTAGCTTTGCACAAAATTTAAAACAAACCAAATCTATTTGATCTTCAAGCTCATTAGTTACCAGCATAATAGCATCTGATGGAGAGCAGTTATATGATAGGCAAAACTAATGTAGTAAAAGTATAGTTTTTGTTAGTTACCTAAGACATGTACTGCATAATACTTTACAAAGGAATATTTATACTGGTATTCAAAAGTGTATTACTCCTAAAAATATTTTTGATATTTTAATATCTGTTACTATAACGAATTTACCATTTAAGAACACTTGTGAAAACTGCCAGCAGGAAGTTGGGAAGTGTTTTAAGGTTTTTTTATATGTTTTTGTTTCTGAACATTAGTTTTTCCCTTTTCAGCATAGAGCTCGAGTGGCCTTGTCCTCTTACAACTGGGATCTGGAGAAAGCAACAGAATCTATCTTTAGTTAGAAAAATAATTGTTTATAAAGTAAGTTCATTTATTTGGTCAGAGAAAAGAACTGTTAGTCATTGTAATGCAAGGAACCAACAACTATTGAGAAAGTTGCATTTTTCAGTTGGTTAAAAAAATCTTTCAGTGTCTTCATTGAAACAATACAGAGGAACTGCTAATGCTTGCTGGCAATTTTTTATGATTAGAAAGATGTAAAAATTTATTGTTAAAAAATATTTCAATTCAGCTAGAACTTGTAGATACTGAGTTTGTAAGATATTGTGTGTTAAAGGAGTAAAGAAGAATTTGTTGCTTGAGATGAAAAAATTATATTATTTTTCTTGTATCAGAAGCTCCTGATTCTTTCTTATCATCACATAACTGTTTTTAAAAAGTGTTTCTGCCTTTTTGTGAAACTCGAAATGTATGATTGCCTTGATTTTAATGTTTAAAACTACTTAGGTTTTTCCATTATTGGTTTCTTTAAAGTTATTGAAACAGTTACTTAAAAATTAGCAAGGAGGTAATGAACTTTAGTTATCTCCATTGGTAATATTGTACTGTATTTATCATTTCATTATGGTTGTCTGTAGTATGTCCAATCATTTTATTTCTGACATCCACAAGTTGTTGATGCTCATAACATTAAATCTCTGCAGGTTTGACCAAATTAATAAAAAATACATCATTCAAGCTAGATTTTTTCGTCATTTGATGTTTTTTTTTCAATATAATTATTTATAGGTGTTTGTATTACTGTCTACATATGAAATTATGAAATAAAAACCCTTGGAGCAAAACATTTATCAACCTGTTGCAAATAGCTTGTCTGTTAGTCCTGTGAGCATGGGGTCAGTCCATTGATTGACCCCGTGTTGTAGAATTAATGTTTATTGTAATTCCAAATTTACTAAGTATATCTTCACAAAACCTGGCAAGCTATTACTATTAGCTATTAGGTCTGTTGTACACAAAAAATAAGATTTTTTAATAAAGTATTTTTACTAAAGCTTTGTCTGTGAATTTAAGATGTTAGTCTGAACTCAGACTCTGAATAGCTTGAGTGCAAGGTGATTTTCATGTTAAGAAGAAAAATACTTTTTCCATCGTACAGTTTTCATATTTCATTTACATAACCTCTAGAACCTCCTAAATGAATATGGTAAGTTTTTTTCTGTAAAACTTTATACATCTACATCTTATTTTCTCTACCCTAACACAAACTGTAGTGAAATCATTTGCATCAAATTTTTTTTTTCCCAGAATGACTGTGGATTGTTACAGATAGTTACAATTTGTATCCTAACAGCTTTAAGCTTCTGACATTTTCAAAAATGCTTTCATTTAATTTTACTGTTTAATTACTTTTGAATCATCAGTAACTAGTAAACTAGAATAACAAAGCAATAAATTATTGATGATAGCACAGCTTGAGTTATGGTAAACAAAGTATCAAATTACATAACACAAGAGCATCTCACATGCATACCTCTCAGAGACGTTTCTTTTTATTTAATTTTTTTCATTCATGTATATAAAATACACATAAACACAAGAAATTTGGTACTTAAGTGTGGGATTTTGTACTAGATCATTGAATCTCATTGAAACTTAACCCTGATTTTGGTAGGATTATTTGTAACATGTAAAATAATTTTTCTAAATTCAGATATGCAATTTAGAATACACAATATTAACATGTAAGAAAATATAATGACCTAAAACTGTTACAATTTACCAGTTTTCTTACAAATCTATAATTGGATTAAACTTCCCTTACCTGGTCAAAGTGATCTCGGTGATAGCATCAGTGAATGTGTAGGTTGAATAAATCAGAAACTATCATCAGAAAAAGCTAGCCTTATATAGATATCAGTAAATTAAAACCTTTTTACTATTGATTATAAGTAATTCAATGTCTGAGAGAATTATTAACATTTTTTTGAAAGACAGGATATGATAGGAGAATGTGAATTTCTGGTTTATATCTCAATAAAGCGAGAAGATAAAGGCTCTGAACTTGTGTCTCACCAATATGTATATATTATAAGTTATCATTTATGCTAAATTCAGGAGACCATATAGGAGTAGAAAGACAATCTAAACAGGGCAATTCAAAGTGAATAAATGTCACATGATATGGAAAAGTAAAAATTGAGAGTTTATTTAAATATTTCTCTTTGATATTAATATATTAAAATTTGAATTATAGACTATATTTTGATGTCAAGTTTGTTAACGTACATTCATACTAAAGTTGTTTAAGTTTTGAATGTAACTGTGTAAAAATTCATGGTATGCACTTTGATCCCACCTGTGCACATAGGGTTAAACAGTTAACTGTGGTATGGTATAATAATTTAAAATGTCATAAGTCAGTAGGATAAATACACACACACACACACACACATGTGCATGTATATATAACTTAATGTTAAATCAATGTGTAATGTGTAGTTAGTTTTGTATGTACATCATTTAAATTTACTTTCATTATATGACATTGAGAATCATGCAGGCAAACACTCAAACATTAATTGATGCACTAAAGAATGAGTGTTTCTGCTGTTTTTAAGCCCCTTGTTTGGTTGCAGAATTTCTTTTTCACACAGAATCATTTCAAAAACATTAATAACTTGTATGTATATGTTCTTCTGATTATATGAATATATTGCTAAACTGATATGTATTTAAAAAATTTTTTACGTAACCAGACTGTGTAGTTGTTGGTTTCGTTACATTACATGTCATGGAATTACTTGTAAAGAAGGTAGAGTACGTGATACATCATATTTCTCATTCATTGTCCAGGAAATCACTGTATTATCCAATAGCTAGTGGACTTCACAACCTGAATCTAAATTGTCATATGTCAAGTGTTATGGAAAGTTAAAGTTTTACAAATCCTAAGTGAGGCACTATGAATATGCAACAAAATATTTAGCCTCAATAAATGTTATAATATTTTTTGTTGTTTTTGAAATCAAGTTGTTCGCATGAATCAGCTTGAATGACATGTAAATTTTCTCTACAGTCTCTCTCTCTCTCTTTCAGCAATAAAACTAAAGTAACTTTTGTGTACATTATGAGAAGCCTTTTCTGTACCTCCACTACATACTTTTTTGTGTATTTCAAAAGTTAACTCTCAGAGTGTTATTAAAATATAGAAATGTTTCTGTGTTGTTTTTTTTTTAATATCAGGATCTAGGCGTGTTCAGATATTTTGTGAAATCGGAAAGATTAACGAGCAGAATCTCACTGGTCCATTTGCATTCAATCACTTTTTTGTAAATAATGTAATCTTATTAAATGCACCTGTTCAACCTGAAAAACAGCTCAAGTTTACTACAATTCAGCTTTATAACTTTAGCAGTATTAGTTGAAAGATATTAGTTTGAAGAAAGTAGTCTGTATTTAATGAAACAAGTGAATAAAAACCAAATATCACATTAAGTATATGAATAGTAAATTTTTATCATTTCTGACATAAACAGTATTCATGTCATTACTTGTATTTACAGTAATTCAGGCTAAGCCTTTGAAGTTTATGTATCAGAATTAGATATTAGTGACAAATTTTTTATTGCAGCAACAGTAGCTGGTTTATTTTACTTTTATCTCTCAAAAGATGTACAAATGCATCACTGCTTAAAAGAGTACTGTGGAGACTTAAAAAAACAGTGGAAATTTTCCTTAGAATAAAGAGTGTATAAGAATGTATAACAAAACTGTGGTATTTCCAGGGGGGTTTTTTTTGCTGTTTAACAAATGAAATTTTAAATAAATAAATTAACAAAATAATCATGTGAGGTGTCTTTATATATATATTTATTTTTCTTTATATATTTCAAAAAATGATTTCTAATCAGGTGTTCTGTAAAAGTGTGCATCGTGTTTTATGATGAAGGTTGTAGTGAATGTATGAAGGTTACAACAATCATATATATATATATATATATATATTTATTTGTATAGAATTCGGTATAACTGCCAAATATAAATAACAAAATAAAATTTAGTGATATTGCATAACACTGCTGCAAGAACCTGATGTTAAAGGAGGAACTTTAGGGTCGACAAAACAGCAACTAAAAACATCAAATAGAAGCTTAATCATTGATACAGAGCATCTAAATACACAACAAAATTACACAAATGTTAATGTTTTGCTTTATTTGATGGTGGATTCTGGAAGACACCATTTTTCCTTCATTTTCTCTGCATAGAGAAAGAAACACGCATTTGATTGTCATTATAGGACACACCTCTGTCCTTTGTGCACTCTGTGTTGTTGAATCCTATGCTTAGAAGCTGTCTGAATCTGGATAAAAAATGTGAAAAAGATCTTTGAAAATTTAAAAAAGAAACATATGGAGAAATATATAAATTATACATTTTGTATGTTTAATATATACAGTAGTAATGGCTTACTATAAAAATGTCAGTCCAGTAGCCATAATTATATGAAACAATCTATGGGTAAAATACTTGATACGATACTTAAAAATTATTTATTTGAAAAGGGGAATAGGGATCATCAAAAATTTACAGAAACAAGTTGAATAAAAAAAAGTAAATAAACTAGGCTGAAAATAGTACCTATTATCTTCTCAAGCTACAAATCCCTATTTTGTGTCTCCATGTCTACAGTATGTATCAATTTTAATTGAGTCAAAATAGGGATTTGTAGCTTGAGAAAATAATGTAGACACTATTTCCAGACTAGTTTATTCACTTTTGTTGATTCAACTTATCTCTGTACTTTTATGATGATCCCTATTCTCCTTTTTAAATTAACAATTTTTAATTATCTTGTTTCTTAAGTTTTTTATGTCCAATTATGGAGAATAAATTTTAAGCTACATACGTGCATATGCATTCAGTTGAATGTTACATGTTTTTCAACAGTTTACTGCTGCATTGAGCCAGGTGGTTTTGTGTCTGAGGTTTCATATAAACAAGCATTTAGCAAGTGTCAAGTACAAAGGAAGTCACTCACAAGGACATTGCATATATTATGTATTTATAGCCATGTAAATCAACTTTCAGTGAATAATAATCATGTATGAGTGATGGACATCTGCATTTTTTCATTTAGTATATTTGTCTAGCTTTTGGTGCAAAATACTGAGCCAGTTTTACTGTAGGCTTGTGAAATAAAAATATCAATAATAATAATTAAATATTACTAAAATATGCACTCACAATTTCAGTGAAGTACGAAAATCAGCAGAATGACTCATCAATCACAAGAGTAGAGAAATCTACCATGGTAATTATCTTCTGTTAGAAAGAAAACTCACTAAAATAGCCGCAGCAAACCGTATAGAAACAAAGTACAACAGCGAACTCGAGAAACAACGAAGAACTGCGATCTCGATAAATGATGAATCCTCAATGTGGCAGTTTCCAATTAATACGCTATAAGTTTCACAAGTTGTTTTTCAATTAATGCACATTAATAAAACACCGGATTTTTTCAATGGCGGAAAGTGAAGGACTTAGAGAAATTCTTCAGGGCGAAAAACGAAGGCGCATAAATTAATTTTTAAAACTACCTTATGACATACTAAAACTACCTTATGACATACTCAATATTGTTTTCATTACTATTGCTTATTTTCAGTAAAATGTTCGTAGCCGTTTCTTCTGTAGCGCTGTTAAAACTATAATCAGTACTAATAAGGCTGGAGACACTGTTATAAATATACATATTGTTTACTCTAATAAAATGAAGCGTTTCCGACAAATATAATGGTGCTTAAATGGCTTCCACATTTCTGCGATGTTTGAGCTTATGTTGGTAGCGAAGAAGAACTTAGAAAAATTTAGAGGGTGGAAATCTCGACTTTCAAGAATCAATTTGAAAATAGCCCTAGAACCTTCGTAGGAATTTTTTAGTAGTTGTGCATAGATTTTGGCGCAGTTTACATATTCGATTTTGGTGTAAGCTTCGGTGCTTGAGTGGCTTTGAAGAAAAACTTGGCCAATAGCAATTAAAAAACTGATCAAATCTTCCCTTCTATTTCAAGAATCAACATAAAATTAGCCCTATGATTTGCGCAAGAATTTGTTTTAGTAGGTGTGCCCAGGTTTGAGTAAAATATTCATAGCCGTTTTTTCTGTAGGCTAGTGGAACAAGAATAATGCGAATAATAATAATAATGTGAAAAACAAATGGATTTCTCTAACAATCGGAAAATCAATTTTTTTCCTATTATCTAATATTTTAGCAGCCTTAGCCATTGAGATAGAAAATCTTGAGTGTTGTTTCAAGAACAAGTCTGCTTTTTAAAATGATTTTTGTCCGTATGTTCTATTAGAATTTTTGTGAAATTCCTGGGTGAACCCTATTATGAACCACGATAATGGTTCATAATAAGTGAAACTGCTCATATCAGTCTTCAAATAATTTTTTCATATATTGAGTATGTTAGGCTACAATTATTTTTAACATTAATTATTGGCAAAACATGTAAAATATTACTATATTTTAATGAATATGTATATAAGTTTTCTTATACTTCAAAATTTCATTGTCAAAATACGTGAGTGTTAGTGTAAGAGACGTATACATAAATTAGTCTTGAGATATTCAAACTAATGTTTTAAGCACAAAGGAAAACTAGAAGCTGGAGAAAACATTTTTCAGTTTAACGTTTTATCCAAAGGGGTTGCTTTAGAACAAGTTAGTGGTTAGCGTGCTGAACTGTCAATTCGAGGATTCATGGTCTGCGTTTCGTTGTCGTAAAATTTCGCTCCGCATTTTGGAACTGTATACGAGTTATAAAAGTGACCGTCAAGACTCACTATTTGGTCAGAGTAGCTCAAGAATTTGCGGTGGATGCTGTTGACCAGCTGCTTTCCCTCTAGTCTACGAGTTCGAAATTAAGGGATGGCTAACGCAAATAACTCTTGTGTAGCTTTGCGCAAATATCTGAAACAAACAAACAGAACACGTTAATATGTTTAATCTAGACACTAGCGATCAAAAGTTATGTTTGAGTTGTTTAGGCTTTCACAATATTCCTCTGCAATGCACAAAAACTATCGAGAACTTTCATACATACACTGAAGTACAATATATATGGCCTGTTTTTTTCTTAGGGTATCCAATTTTCCTTTTTTATGTTTGATATCTTATTCAAATACTTCAGTTATATTTTGTTTCAGGGTTTTCAGTAACGTTTTCAGATTTTTGTTTCCGTAGATATGTTAATTTTTGAGTCTTTTTTCATTCTGGGAAATGAATTATAGACTGATTGAGATATAATGAAACCTAAGGAACTGATTGAGATATAATGAAACCTAAGGAACTGATTGAGATATAATGAAACCTAAGGAACTGATTGAGATATAATAAAATCTAAGGAATTTTCCAAAATGTATGTACAGTTAAGTGAAGTCACAAGATTCAACGTAACAAATATCTAACATTTCAGTTTTGTAAGCAGTATTACAGGTAATTTATTTCAAACTAATAGAATTAGGCCTACTTCAAGGTAGCTTTTTCTGGAACACTAAGCGTGCTCAACAGATGAACATTAAAAACAGTAAATCTCCTGAACTGTAACTAACTTTTCTAGAGTTGATAAGACTGTCGTATTCACTGAAATTGGCTGGTTAATTTAGAAGAGTTTTCATCTTTATCCATATTTTGTTATATTCTCGATAAGGCTAACGTAATTTCAGGTTTCGAGAAAATTCCATGGATAATTAAGATCTGTCAGGCCCCACAGCGGCATGTCTGCGGACTTACAACGCTAGAATCCGGGATTCGATACCCGTGGTGGACAGAGCACAGATAGCCCATTGTGTAGCTTTGTGCTTAATTACAAACAAACAAAGATCTGTCAGTCAAAATTCTACACCTACAAACACGATAAACTACTCTATAGTATAGGGACAACAAAAAATGATGTGTTAAAATTATTATCAGCTTTATTTTGAAGTAATCTCACACAAACCGCCGGCCAATATTATCATGTTGTTATTTCTTTATTGTGAGCCTCGTGTATTTTTTCTGTTTTAGTTAGTTACACTGAATGACAATTAATATGTCCCACGGTGAGTCAGCGGTAAGTTTACAGAGCTTCAACACTAAAATCCCTAACAACACTAACAAAAGAACAACAGTGATTAATGTATCGGTATTATACTTGTGAAATCGTTGTGAATAATAATATTTTGTTCACTGCGCATTTATAAAAAATAAGGCTTAAGATACTAGTACTTGAAAAGTTGGTGTTCTTAGTAATGATAATAGTTTTATTTAATCAGTAATTTACCTAACTAAAACTGAAAAATGTGGATAAGAATGAATAAGGTGCTTTCGTGAATTTCTTGAAAATATACATTGTTATACGACTGCAAACTTAAGTATGAAATGAAAAGAAAACATTTCCCCGAAAAAATATTGAGTGTTTTCATAGTTTTTGAAGACAAAATCTAATATAAGAAAAACATTAAGCATAGTTAAATTTCAAGTTTTAAAGGTAAAAACTGTTTTATTTGGTTTAACAGAATTCGGCTGTTTCTTGTTTTTAATATGATTAGAGCAAATTTCAAATAATTCGGTTGTTTCTTTTTCTAAAGTGATTTCCCACAAACAAAGACTAAACGTCACCAAAAGATTGATTAAGTTAAGATTGATTTGAATAAATGTTTAATTCTTAGAATTATATTGCCTTTTATTTGATCATTAACTCTCATGCTAACAGTTAAATGCCAGTCCAACGTTTGAAAATCTTGTGATTTCTTCATTTATTCCCGAAACTCTTTAGTAAACATTTAATATAATTTGACTTTGAACTAAACGAGTAAATTGGTGCATGAACGTAAAGCGTCGAATCACGAGAACAGATTTGTGGTTAGATATACTTGTTCTTTATAGGCGACTTAATTTATAATGTATATTTTGTATCTTATTATCATGTGTACCGATTGTAGGCTTGACTGGGTTGCAGGCTATTGTAGATTATATAGTAGAAAATGATACCCTCTGACTTCCGGAAAATAGGTTGTATCGGTATCTGTACAAGCTCTTCCTTTTTTTTTTATATTTATACCAAAGTTAAGTATTATAGAGCCTTAGACATTCAAATACATCTTTATATTTGCTATATCACGTCTTTTCTCAAGATTTTCAAAGATGATGTTCCAAACTTCTTAACTTTTACTTCTTTTTTGTCACATTTCTACGAAGCTCGGCCCGGCATGGCCAGGTGGTTAGGGCGCTCGACTCGCAATCTGAGGGTCGCGGGTTCGAATCCCCGTCACACCAAACATGCCCACCCTTTCAGCCGTGGGGGCGTTATAATATGACGGTCAATCTCACTATTCGTTGGTAAAAGAGTAGCCCAAGAGTTGACGGTGGGTGGTGATGACTAGCTGCCTTCCTTCTAGTCTTACACTGCTAAATTAGCGACGGCTAGCGCAGATAGCCCTCGTGTGGCTTTGCGCGAAATTCTAAACAAACAATCTACGAAGCTATAAAAATAACATATTCAAAATATAATCATTTAGTTTTATTTTAAGCCGATAACGTATTCAACTGATGATATGTACAAATGTTAATCGAGAACTCTTTCTTTCTTGGTAATAGTTTGAAAATTCTCAGAACATACAAGTGAGTTAAGAAGTCAGTGTTAGTATTCGAAGAGTCCGAGTAATGTAATGATAGTTAATCGACTATAGATTGATCAGGAAGCAAGATTTTTGACAAAGTTTGTGGACACATACTGTCGCAGTCTGTCTTAGCCTTCGTCAAGTATTTACTGTCCAAGTTGGGATATGTATGAGCTAGGAAACTGGAATCAGGAATCAAGAGGTCCGACAAATTTTGTGGACAAGTACTGTCACAGATTGTCTTAGCCTTCATAAAGGATTTACTGCCCGAGATTAGATATGAAGTGAGCTCGGAAACTGATAAGTCTGTCGACTGTAGATTGATAAATAATCGAGAGTTCTGACAAAGTTCGTGGACGCATGTCGTTGCAGTCTGTCTTAGCCTTTGTCAATGATTTACTGATGATAGAGTAGCTTAGATTTAGGTCTTATTTATCATCGTGATTATTCAATAACATACTGTGTGTTTTTAATACCATTAAAGGGTTGAACTCCAAAAATTGTTATATTGGACAAATAACTTTATATACACAATACACGTACACAATATCAATGCTTTAATAAACCATCAACATTCATTTTCGACATGTTAGCGACTCAGCTGTCAATACCAAAAGAATTAATTGACCAATCAGTTGCATAAGAATATATCTATCCTTATTAAAACTGTTGTGTGTCAGTAGCATTGAAGACACTAGCTCCGGAATCTTGATGTTTGAGAATATACATACATATATATAAATATAGTAGCCATGGACAGCAAGTATATACTCATTATTGTATCCACATTCGCACGACTTGCGTTAAGCAATAAATATTAATAATTATCAAGTAGCCTCATTCATCTGTTCCTCAAGAGAAACGTATAAAAGCCCTTAATTAAGACATCAATCAACAACCCACAGAAAGTCTTCTACTCATAGTGCTGCTGGAGGTTAGCATGTTAATATTTTAAAATGGTCTCTTCTTTGTCACAATCATAATTTGTGGTTACATATAAAAAACATACCCTTAGTATGTTTATAACCACTTCTCCTCCTCTCTACAACGGTTAATTGATGACAATATTGATGCAATCTGTTTTTGTCTCTCCTTTTGTTTTAGCTGATACTAAAAAAAAATACCCGCAAAATCTATCACATAATTAACTTTCATAAGTGCTTCCATCCATCACTTCTGTTTTTCTTTAGATTTATCTACCACAAACCTATATTCTCTGTGATTCCTTGCCTTATATTCACATTAGTTACATCGATTTGTTCCCTGTCGAACGCGGTGAAGAATAGATGGGATTCAAAAACTAGTTCGAGTCGACATAGAGGAATAGACGTCTTCATTTCTGGAGCTATTAGTCAAACTCACCAAATGAGCAACACGTGCCTTCCGAAACATCCCTAAAGCATTAATGTAAAATCACAGGTCCCATGTTTCTTTTAATGTCACTCTCACTTTCCTTTTTAATAAGTGAGGCTGAAAAACAACCAGCAAATTAACTTGCTTGAATTTATTTATGGTTTAAAGATCACTAATTGTAAAAGACGCAGAAAAGTAGAAAGTTAACTTTCGTCGTTTTTATTTTCACAGAAGGTTTTGGTTACATTATTAAACAAATTACATAATTTACATTTTTTGGTCTTTTGAAAATCAAGTAATTAAAAAAAAGAAGGAGTAACAGATAACATAGGTCAACTTCTATCGCTTGTATAGATTTTGCTTAGTTAAAAAGAAACCTTGAAAATAATTTTTTTCGTGATTCGTTTTTCTCATAAAAAAGTTGATGGTTGATAAAGAAAAATTCATTTTTACAAGGTTACAGATAAGTAACCTTTTACTGATAGCTTTTGAATTGGTCTTACAAATCTTAGATGATTAAAAAGATGTGAGATATAACTCAACAGAAAGCTTGATCTAAGTACTATTATTTATAACGTTGATATATGTTATTTTACTGTGACTTGTTTGGTTTGATTGATTGCTTGACGGTACAACGTGACTGTCACAGTTTTAACAAAGGTATGTTTCTAAAAAAATAATAAATTGACGTTTAATTAAAATACTAATCCTTGTGCAATATTTTTGTATATTATATTTTAAAAAGTGTGTTTTTAGAAGCACTGTTAGCGTTTTTCGACCAATACCTTAAAAAATCCAATAAACGCACAATTTTGATAACATATTTGTTTGTTTTAGTGCAGAGCTATACAACGAGTAATTTGCTCATTATTCAGCGCGCTGAACCAAATTCCGGCTTTTAACGTTGTGAGTCCGTAAGTTTAAAGCTGACTCAACGGGAAACCACTATTCGATTGTAAAGAGTAGTCCAAGAGTTGTTGTTGGGTGATGTTGATTAGCTGACTTCCCTCTAGCCTATTACTTCAAAATTCGGGAGGGCTAGTGCAGATATCTCTCAAGTAGCTTTGCGTGAAAACTCAACAAACAAACAATTCTAACACTTTAAGCTGTGGCAGTTAATCCCTTAGCGTAGATGGCGGGTGCTGCTGAATGCCCGTATTCTCTATGGTCAGTATTTCATAATTAGGGGCGGCAGCAAATAGTCGTAGTAACGTTGCTATAAATAATAAACAAAAAATACAAATGCAAAACTGTGTAAAAAAAATTATATATAACACAGTCTGTTCAATTTTCTGCAAGTTTTACGTTTTAGAAACGGCAGCGAAAACAATGGACGGATTTTTCAGTTTTCAGTCCACGTATTTTTACACTTCCGAAAAATGAGTAATAAATAATCAAATATTTATTACGTGATGTTAAGAGTGCGAAAACCTGTGAGGTTTCTTTGCTTACGTCTTTTAATAAATCGATGTTTTTAAAGATCGGTGAATCGTTATTTCTTTTTCTAGCTTTAAAATCCCAACTGACTATCCGCAATACACACACACATCTCCCCTGAGACGCCATTTGCAAATAAATAACACCGCAAGAGCAAAATGTTCTTGTTTGTATTGAACTGATATTAAATTAGAATATAGAATATATATAACGATATCGGATAGTGCATGTTTCAATACTGAAGTGTTTTAGCAAGGGTTCCATGAAGAGATGTTCATCCACAATGAACCGTTACCTTTATTTCACAATATTTAATTTATATTTGTAAGATTTACCTAATGTTTTAGCAAGAATACATTGGGTCTCACTTACGAACTTTGACGTTTATTTAAAAGCATTAAGACATCATCAGATTCACAAATATATATATATATATATACAACAAACTTCTCAAGTTTTTAAAAACATTGTTTTATTTAGTAATTACTTT